>NW_016182757.1:0-5791 GCF_001687245.7 Rhagoletis zephyria | reverse complement strand
AAAAAAAAAAAACCAACTACAACTAACTCACTACCAGCAACACTTCAAAACTGACTCCTCTCGTCCGCTCCTCTTTAAAGTAGGCAGCGAGGAGTCTATGCTGTTCATGGCATGTCCATGGCTGAAGTTCTTATGGAGCGAAATTGCTCTCGAAGTAAGCTTCCAAACCAAGGAGGATAAAAAAGATTGTTGCGTACTTGAAATGTTTAGCGGGATGGCGCTAAAAATAATGATCCGATTACCGAGAGAAGGCTATCGCTGTTCGAGTTAAATGTGTGTATGTTGTGTAAACTGGGTATTATCTATGTGGCTATATGTATTTTTCTATTTTAAACGGTTGATTAAAACAAAAAAGTGACTTGGGAAGAAACCAGCTGGGCGTTGAGCAATCTTTCAATGTTAGAAAAGCTTTATATCTCTAATATGTACCTGTTAACGCAGATCCATAGGCCCAAGCGAAGCAAAAGAGAAACATTTGCTGGAACCAAACTTGAGTAAATGTCTTATGCTTGTCCAAAAAATGAAAATAAAAACGTGAAAACATCTGAAAAATAATTATTGTTTATACTTAATTATTTTTATACAAAAATTATAAAACTAAAATAATAAACTTAAATCTATAGATTAACAAAAAAAAAAAAAAAAACGACCCACCTTATACTGATACATCGGTGACGGTTCGACCATTTGCTTGCACTCCTTCAGAATCACCAAAGCCGCTGGTATTAGCCACTCCACCATATCGTCGAACAAAGTCATATAGATCTCATTCAGACCCATCTTATCGATCAGTTCATTCAAGAAGCTCTTGTGAAATGTACGCCAACCCAATTGTGACGGTTCCATATAGATCATGCCGCAGCGTGATACAGTAGCCGGTGAGGCCTGCTCCAAGTCGGCTGGTTCAAACATCATATTCATCGTTTTGGTCATTTGTATAATTTCGCCAGACATGAGACACAACTTTTTATTATCATCTAAGACTGTATTTAAATTCTCAATCCACACAGCATCAACGGGTCCGTCGAAGAGTACCCAATGGCGTTCGGTGGTTGGTGCGGTGGCCATTTCACGATAAGTTTTAGCCAATACGCCATCGTACCACTCGTGCGAAACTGGATCGAAGCGTCCATACAATTGGCCCATTGTAATGGCTTTGGGGTTGATGATGCGATAATTGACGGGAAACTCTTTGAGAGTAGCTTCGGCATCGACGCTAACGGAGCGTAAAGTTGAAGCGAGCATCTACATACATATGTACATATATGGTAAGTGGGATTCATAAAATATTGAATTATAGTTTTAAAAAATAAAATTCGAAACTTTTTCTAATGCCGATTTCGTTTCTACAAAAAATGTTGCCTTCTCATCGCCCTTAGTGTTTGTAGGTAGAGGGCAAAGAGAAGGTTGCATTTTTCGCAACTTAAAAAAAATATTGTTAAAATTTCAGTTAAAATTTTTTCACTTTTTGCTAGAAATCCTGACATTCGAATTTCCCAGCAATCACAGCTACTTTAATTCGCAAACATACATACATTCATACATACATATTTATGTTAAAAAAATGAAATATACAGCTTTTTGATTGCCCCTATTGATGGTTTAGAATTGAGAGTTTTCACATTGTTAATTAAATTTCGCGTAAAGCAGCTAATGGGCAGCATTCCTGAGGCTAATTGCATCGCAGTGCTGCAGTTTAAAAAAGGCAACACTCCACATGAAAAACGCAATTCAATTTTGATAGAATTATTCAAGTTAAAATTATTTACGCGAACTGCCTTTTTTCAAACAAATATAAAACGTATTTAGTAATGTTATTTAGTATGCAAATTTTATTACTTGCAGCTATGCAAAAATATAGTGTTGCACTATAACCTACGAATCCATATATACATCACATATGTGTCTAAACTTTTTTCAACATATGTGTGTACATATTAAGGATTTTTTCGATATATTTATTTGAATTACACGCTTAGAAAACATGTCCTATTTTATTTTGTTTAAAAATGTCACCAATTTTTCTCATCCCTCTAGGCTGACCATAAACTTAGCATTGCTCATTTAATCTCCTACTTACCTGATATGCCGTTGTCTTGCCGCCCATTGGTCCACCAACAATCATTAGGCCATGTCGTACCAGTAACATTTCATAAATTTGCAGTATTTTCTCAACAAACCACGGTGTTGGTTGTAAATTGGCATCTTTCAGATGAATATGCAGCCATTTGAGTATATCATCGCGTTTGGGCTAAAAGAAAATACCAGTATTTAAAAGAAAACTATAGTGAGAGGAGAAATGGCAACTAATCCCAAGCAACTTTGGAAAAAAATCCTAGTTCTGCAGTGAGATTCTCAAAATCCAGAGACCGTGACAGTTATAACTTTTATTTAGAAAAAAAATCGCTCTTTAACAGTTAATTTTTGACTTTTATTTAATTACTCCTTAAATAACAGTTATTGCTGATTCTTATTTTATAAATCCAAAATAACAATTATGTTTGATTTTTATCCAAATGATCTGCAAATAATAGTTATTTTTGATTTTTAAATTAAATGTCTTAGATTTATTACAGTTATTTATGTGCAAAACTCGCGAAAATTCAGCAAATTTTAATGCAAATTTTCAACTTTTTAATCAGATTTTTTAGAATTTTTTTGAGTATGCAGTTTTGCAGCCCTATAAATGCAAGTTCGGAGTTAGTCAAAAATATCATTGATTTTTGAAAATTTTTTTGTTGAAGGTGTTTTGCATTTTTTTCATATAAAGTACTTTCGAAAAATATTTTTTATATGCAAGAAATTGCGTGAAAAAATTGCCAAATTTCAACGGTAATTCCTAGCTACTTAAAACTTGTACTCTGCTATATTAAAATTGATTTGGCTACAAATATCAAAAAAAACTCATACAATACTCAAAAAAATTCTAACAAATCTGATTAAAAAGTTGAAAATTTGCACGAAAATTTTTATTTTTTTTTGCACAAAGTTTAGGAATTGTATTTTCAATTTTTTTCTAGTAGAATGAACTATATATGAGCTATTTTTATACAAAATTGGCGAAAAAATATTAGAATAAAAGTTATTGCATATATTGTGAAAAAAATTTCCTTTCCCAATATTTTGTTCCGGCAGTGTGCTAATGAGATGGCTTGGCATGCCTAACTTCTTACAACCACCGCTATGCGATCTACTGAGTGAAATTGACGAATATATCACTTTAGAAATATGTATATGACCTATGGAGCAACCCCGGCGTGAAGTTTCAAGACCGTAAATGGCCGAGGCTTAATAGCACGCGGGCTGAAGTACTTTTGAAGTTAAATGAATTCGCAGTAAAAGTATTTAACTCCGCCATAAGAGGACACCATACTATTGCATCTATGTCCTTTAGCAAAAGGTAGAAATTGTAGTGGAACCGTGTCAGTTGATTGAAGAAAATGGTACCACTACTAGACACACCCCTGGTCATGCTGGGGATGGTAATTCCTATTGATTGACATTCAACAATCAGTAACTAGGCGGAAAAAAGCCGACTGAACAGCAAAAGTACGAAGCCAGCGGGATTAAAGAATTTGATCGTAATTTAGTTTTCACTGTTTTGCCCCTTAAGTCTCTATATGGTGGCATACGGTCACCTCCAATGACAAGCTCATGCTATAGTTGCCGTTCGTTTCCATGCATAAAAACCGGTACCAAAACCGATATGGGTATGTTCTCTTTGTGACCGGTATGGATACTTTTCCCTGCAGTGGGCTTCGTTTATAAACAATGTCTGGATGAAAAAGATGTGACATCAATTTATTACATTATACATCAATGTCAAATTTTTGCTAGCTACTGCGTGGCAACAGTTAACTGACGTGAAGCTATCGGACCTCTTCAGTTTCATCTGGGATTGCAGGTGGTTTAAGAAACACCATAGTGGAACCCCAATTAGAGAGATGTGTCTGCTCCTGGCACTCATACAGGGTATTCACCGTGGGTCAATATGTCCTCTGAGTGGAAGCGTGAAGTCATTATAAACGCACTCCTCTCCTAACTTTGCTTAACACTGATCTAAAACAATCTCTTCGAACTTCCCCTCCAATTTTTGGAGTGTAACAATTCAGTTATGGCAGTCACCGATTTCCAAGTATTAAAAAAGGGAGCTCAGATTGCATTCGAATAAATCCCCCCACTTTACAACTTCAATTTATTGGCTAGTTTAAAGCAGATATCTCCACACATTCCCAACCACCATAACTTAAACCTCACAAAAAAAAACACAAAACGCAAAAATACTTCGCTAAAAATACAGTAAAATTTCTTGCTTGCCTCTGGCAACTCGGTGCCTGGAAATAAATCCATGTAAATTCCAATGAAGAGCGATACGTCCTGTTCCAAGAATTTAGGTAAGTTAACATCAACAATGGCGCGCAATACAATTTGTGCCTCGGGCAGTGTTGTATAAAGACGCCGAAGTGAAGCTGATGCCAGCAGAACGGATTTCACAGCGCGCATACCTGCATAATAAAAGTAAATAAGTAAAGAAATTCAGTAAAAAAAAATATGCAGCAGAGTGGCTTAACTACATAGGTAAGATAATAACTAAAATATTACGATCCAAATGTAAGCAAAGTAGGATTTCAAAAAGGAAAAATATTTTTTTATCATTAAAAAAATGTATACAATAATTCTGTGGTAAGTATTAGATACACAAGTTTTAAATTTGCTCTAGTTTTCCATTGACGCAAACACATCATGACACTTGTAATTCTTTCGCGCATAAATCTAGCACCATCGATAACTTTTTGAAATATTTTTCTAACCAATCTTTGTGGGTGTCGTTAATGTATTTCTAATAAAATGTCAGCAATTCCACCCACAAAAGTTTCTTTTTAATTTCAGCACTTCTGCGAGGCGTTAACTTTTTTACTCAGAAGTTTTTCTATTGAAACCAAAAAGAGATATTTATCTAACTATTTGTATTTGCCTACATAAATACATAAATCTAAATGTCATTGAAGCAGACCATTCGCGCTGCTGACGCGGTGTCAAACTTCCAAATTAACATTTTCTAACAAACAGTTGCTTACAAAGAAAAAAAAAGAAAAAGAAAATATTCTGATTTTTTTTTGCTTTGCCAATTCATCACTCAAATTGCTGGCGAGTATGTAAATATGTATGTAGTTAGAATGTATGTAGATAATTTTGCAAAATGTGAAGTATATGTACATTAGGGTGCCCATCGAAAGTGCTTTTTTTTGGAAATTTCAAGACCCTACACCCTAATTTTCTTCGTTTTTATATGAAATATTATTTTTATAGATTTTTTAAAGGTCATTTAGAGGTCGCGACCTGTCGATTTAGTGAGAAAATATGATTTTGTAGATTTGTGAATTTTTGAATGACTATTTTTGATTCGATTTCAAAGATCGAATATGATCTGCGAAGAGGATATATATGCCTCTAAATCGGTATGTAATAATCTATTGTCGGACTTGGCTTGTTAAAATTTTTTATAGGGTAACATAAAAAAACCCATATTTCTCTTAATCTAACAATTTTAATTAACGATCTGTTTTGCGAATTATCAAAAAAGCTGTCTGAACTATTAGGATCCAGTTTTAATGAATCGAATTTGCTTCAACGCGATACTAAGGTGTGTCATTTAGTGTATTGTGTAAACATAGTATAAGTGTGGTATATAATTAGTGTAGTGTAAACGTAGTATAAGCCAGTATTATTAGAAGATATATAATATGCAACTCTGTGGAATAAAGATTGATGGCCGGGAAGTTTTAATTTA
>NW_016182756.1:0-5791 GCF_001687245.7 Rhagoletis zephyria | reverse complement strand
ATCGCCTACATACATTTTTTGCTATATTAGTTCCAGCTGCAAATTGTTTGCGGTGCACCGGCACGTGTTCAATAGAGCCCACACATTTTTAGTTGACAGAATCAATTGCTGTATGCGTTAACTGTTTTTTACATGAAGCCGAAAAGAGATTATTAAAAACATTAAAAAAACTAATGCGTTTCCTGCTGGTGCCCGATGCATGCGAATCATTTCTCCATTTTTAAATAACTAAAATATAAATTTAAAGAAACTAGAAAAATCTCAGTTGTATCTGTATATATGTAATATGTAGTTATTCTTTTATGCCTGATACGTATTCCTTTTTAAAATATTTTTAACTAGAGTGTATTCATTAATTTTATTTTATTAAGTAAAATACAAAAAATTTATTACCTTAAAATTCGAAACACAATTCCATAAACAAGTGCTGGAACTACATTCCATTAAGCTTTAAAAAACTACCAGTTTATATTTACGCTTGACACTTTGACACCTGAAGGCAAAAAAAAACCTTTTTTACTAAATGGGCTTAAATTTGTACTGAACTTAAATTAAGCAATTCAATGTTGACAACGACGAGACGAACGCGAATTCCAAATTCAAGGACAGCGTCGCAGAGGTCTTAAAATATTACAATTGCCTGCGAGCTGTCGGCTGACATTCCGTAATGGAGTGGTGAGTGACAATGGATATTTAGTGCGAATTGCAGTAATAACAAAACAAAAAGCAAGAAAGTATGTTGTTCGCAGGAATTTTTTATTTATGGGCAATGCGCATGCGCAGCATAAATTTTTAAAACAAGTAAGGATATATAGTGTGACTTGTAAAATATTTATTTAAATATTATTTTGAATGCCAAAAACTTGATTGGACTACAAACATATTCACTTTTTTAGTTGGTTGCTGCTTATTTGTTCCACACTGGAATTTAGAAAGAAGAGTGTTAAAGTGTAGAACACATTTTCCTTTCATCACCATCTCTTGCTGGAAACTGAAACCATTAAAGGTATAGATTAGATCATATATCTAATGGTTCTAGTAGGAGGACTTTAAAGATGCAATATTCTAACCCAACAGTTATCACAAATCCATAGAAACAACCAGTGTTACTTTTATTCTACTAGAAAATCGAATAGAGTCGCTTACGGCTTAAGCGAAACAAGCCAAAGATACTTTAAATTGTCCTTGTGTTCAGTGTGATTTGAGAAAACGACAGAAGTAATAAAAAAGCATAGTTTCATCTATCCATCCCAAAGTGGACCATTTTGCTTTCTTGAGGTTCCCCAGTCACACCCAGAAAATTTTATTATTTAAGTATCTATATATAAATATATTTTCGGAGGCATATCGCTCGATTTGCAAAAATTAGATACCAAATTAAAGCGCTTGGCCTGCAGATGTGCAAACTGGTTCTATTTTTTGGAAAAGTGTTGCCACCTGCTGAAAACTTAAATTCAAGTTATTTAAAAATCAATGTCATCATATCCGCACCGTTCGTTCGATTTTCAAAAAAGAGGTGTCAAATTAAAAGGTTGAACTGTTCGTGCAATAAAGTTTTACTTTTTCGATAACAGTTGCCACCTTTAAAAACTTATACCCAAATTATTAAAAAAAATACATCAAAAATACAAAAATACAAAATGGGTATCCACCGAAATGGTTTTCAAAAGCTTTGTTTCTTAACCCTTCGTCTGACACATGAGTCCAGCCAGGCCTTTTCCATTTTCAAATTACAAAAAAGGGTACTTTAAATATAGCTAGAGGCTTGAAATTTCAGGTAGCTTACTAAAGTTTAGTGAATTACCAATCTGTAAAAAATCGTGTTGGTATCATATATATAAAGCTAGATATATAGAGATGTTGATTAATACATCACATTCGTAACACATAGGTCTGGCTGGACCCACATATATTCCTATGTAATTTTTACCTAAAATGAAGGAATGCAACCGTTTTTCAAAGTTTTATTTTGAATTTTTGAATTAGCATGGCAAGAGATGATTTGCATTTTTAACCGACTTCCAAAAAAGGAGGAGGTTATCAGTTCGTCGGAATATTTTTTTTTATGTATGTTACCGCATAACTTTGGACCACGTCAACCGATAATTCTTTTTGCATCGGAAAGGTAGTACCTCAGAGGTGGTCCCATACTAATCTGGTTAAGATCCGATCAGTGGATCATGAGCGCTTGGCCTGTAGATGTGCAAACTGGTTTAATTTTTTCGAAAGGGGTTGCCACCTGTTAAATAATTTTACTCAAGTTATTTACTAATCAATGCCCTCAGATCCGCACCCTCCGTTCGATTTTCAAAACTGAGGTACCAAATTAAAGGGCTTAGGGTGTGGATGTTCAAGAAGGTTTTACTTTTTCGAAAAAAGTTGCCACCTGTTAAGAAATTGAGCTCAAATTAATTAATAAGTTAAATCAATTATTAAATATGGGTAGCAATCGAAATGGTTTTGAAAAGGTTTTATAACTTAACTATGTATAGGAGGGTTGCCACATGTAAAAAAAAAATTATTCAATTTTAATTATGTAAAGGAATTTGGCAAGTGAATAAGGTATCGCTATATGGGTGTCATATAAAAGAGGTTTAAGAAGGTAGTAGTTTGGAAATATCTTGGATAGGGTTGCCACCTATTTAAGAAGTCTAATTGAACTATTTTATACCCAAGTTATATGAAATATGAGCGATGGATGTCAAATGAAAGAGTTACAAGAAATTATTGGGGGATTCACAACGGTGTCGTAAGTGTCGTATTGTTGTATGTCGTAAACTTTAAAAGCACCACTGAGAAATGGTTTACATTAATCATTAGGAATATTTTTAGAGGTTATTGAATAGGGTTTCACCTGTTTAAATAGTTTAATTAAATGTTGGCGTTTTGACGTCATGCGGGTTCACTAGTATATGTAGTTTTTTAAATGAGAATTGAAGTCGGTTTTTTTTCTAAAAATTACTTGTTACCTAAAATGATGTTACTCGGAGCTCGCTGGTGCTATGCTAATCCTCTCTTGACCACAGCGCTCAATTTTGCGATGGTGTTGAGGTCTGGGATTTGTGCTGACCACTTCATTACAAGAAAATTTTTCCCAAGCAGCCGGCGGTGTCGAATATTTTCAGAATCCCTTGGATCTCCGTCCTGCTGGCAAACAACTTCTTCCGCAGGGTTTGCGCTTTTGTCTACAAAGTCCGGCAAATTTGTTTGGAGGATATGTTCATTATACCTTTTATAACTATTAACCCAAGACACTAAATGCCAGCAAGCAAAACATCCCACGCCATTAAGCTGCCACTTAAATTTTGTAAAAGTCACGAGAATTGGAGCTTTTGCACTTAAAAGGGGTAATATGGTCCGATGGAACGAAAATTAATTGTTTCCAAAACGATAAAAAGGCATATTTTTGGGAAACACCTTATCAACATCTTCAAAAACACCATACAAAGAAAAACATGTAACATGGTGGCCAGCACAAATCCCAGACCTCAAGAAAAATTGAGCGCTGTGGTCAAGAGAGGATTAGCATAGCACAAGCGAGCTCCAGTAACATGAAAGAGCTTTGGAGGTGAGCAAAATTATAATGGGGTAATATTCCAAGCGAAATCATAGAAAACTCAGTAGAGAGCATTCCCGGACGTATGAAAATCGCTATTAAAAGCAAAGGAGTCTCCACAATCCTCTTGATATATACCTCCTAAAAGTTCAAAACTGAGTGAAGATAGTTGCCTTGCGTTTTTGCTGTGAATCACTTGTTAATTTTTCTATTTACTGGGCTTTATACCCTAGATAATAAGGAAAAATTGCTGAAAATTTCAAAGCAATCCGCTTATTATTAAAAAAGTTATGTTACTGTAAGTAATAAAATGTCGAACATGCACCCGGTTTTGATCGCCAGTGTATTTAAATAATAAAATAAAAAAGAAAGCCCTTAAATTAAGTAAATATTTGAATAACATACAATAAATAAGTTTAATTGAACAAATGTTGCACATAATTTCTATATAAATTCATACAATTTGCATGTGGGTCCAGCCAGACTCGACGAATGTGCCAATCGAAACATGTGTCTGACGGAGAGTTAACTGAACAATAGGAAGGTTGCCACCTATTTAAAAAATCGTATTAGGTAAGAAAAATATGTATCACCATATGGGTACCAAACGAAAGTGGTTCCGGAAAGTAGTAGTTTAAAAATTTTTTTTGAAGAGGGTTGCTACCTGCTTGAAATGTCGAATTCAGTTTACTTATGCACAAGTTATATGAAACATCAATATATGGATGTCAAACGAAGGAGTGTTACTAAATATTTAGTTTGAACGCCAGAATTTTTTTGAGGTGTTGAAAGGGGGTTGCCACCTGTTAAAAAAGTTAAATTCAAATTATTTAATAAGGTTAAAGAATTATTAAAATATGGGTATCAATCGAAGGGGACTTGCAAAACCTTTATTTCTGAACACTCTACTTAGCGGGGTTGCCACAAATTTAAAAAAATCTAATTCCACTTAATTCATCAGTTAATTAAAATATGTATCGCAATGTCAGGCGAAGGAGAGTTAACAAGGAGTAGGCTTGAAAATACTTTTGAAGAGGGTTGCCACCTGTTTGAAAGGTCTAACTCAATTAACTAATACTAAAAGTATATGAGATATAAAAATACCGTAGTCTAACGAAAGAATGTTAAGAAATCTTTAGTTTGATCATTTAGAATGTTTGAACAGGGTTGCCACGTGTTTAAAAAGATACATTCAATTTATTCATTTATTAAGGAGGGTTGCCATGTATTCGAACAATCAAAGTTAAAGTAGTTCTTCAGTTTATTGAAATACATGTGTATCACAATGTCAAACAAAAGAGATTTAAGAAGATTTTAGTTTAGGAATACCTTTGATAAGGAATTTCAAAAATGAGACGTCAAATTAAAGACTTTACCTGTAGATGTGTGGTAAAGATTTTTTTTTTTTTAACTAGAACTTTTTTCATCAGTATAGGGTGATTTGAAATTTGATACTATGTCCAGACTGCTATTCACTGGCACTCGGATCTCTTATAATTCGCACTAAGGTTTGGAATATTTTTTAAGTTTTGAAATTGACTTTTGGGCGTTTTACCGCCATGCGGGTTCACTAGTATAGCATAATCTTTCTTTTCAGCTTCTTGTCCTCACCTAGTGCGTTCTTTAGTAAATATGTATGTGCATACATTTTAAAATCGTTCCCCGAACCCCTTTCGTACAATCGAAATGAATTCACTTACGAAATACCTTAAATGTCGCCATTATGACAAAACGATCGTTTTCGCATTGTTGGCATTAAAGCGAAATTTACCGCACAACTTTAGAAACAGAAAAGAGGCACAAACAAAAAAAAATAGCTACAACATTAAAAGATTCACAAAACGTCGCATGAAATTGCACGAACTCACGCCTTTTGGTTCTGCCTGTTGTTTAGCGCATTTGTCTTCTTCTTTTTCTTCTGAACCCCCTTGCAGTCAGTCAGTTGGTGCCAAGTTGTGAATTAAATGCAAGTCAAGTTAATGTTTAATGTTTCGCTGCTGTTTGTCGTAGTTAGTACCTACTGTTGCCTTCTCCGGCAGTCAACCTTTCTACTTTTTCTTGTAGCAGTCATTTTCAAGTTTGTTGCTTAAGTCTTTCGTTTTGCCAGCGCAGTACGCGCCAAGAATTGCATTCTCGCTAAACATGACTTTATGAGTGGCGGCTTTATTTTCATTTTTTTTCGCTAAAACGTTCGTCTGCTTGTTTGCTTATTTCGCTTTCATGTCACTTTTTCTT
>NW_016182754.1:0-5792 GCF_001687245.7 Rhagoletis zephyria | reverse complement strand
AGAAATGTGTCAGCAAGCAAATTCATCATACGCACACATACTCGTACGAACACACACTCGATGCCTTAAGTGTGCGAAACAGCTTTGCATCAACACTTGGCCACAAATGCCAATAGCAAATTCACAAAATACAAATGACGCAGGTAGCTCTGAAATGCATCGAGTTGCAGGAGAACACTAGCACGTCCAAACATGACTACAGACATACACCCGAAGAGGTGCTGGCAGCAAAAACCGGCGCTACAAACCTGAAATATGCATTAAAATGTCAAACACGGTGCTGTTCCTGTATTTTCCACCGCAGTAGCAGTAAAGGTAAACACTAGCGATGCAACATCAATACTCGTCTAGCAGCTACAGCAGAAAAAATACAACCATAAGCAATGGGAAAGCTAAAAGCAACAGATACATGAATAGAAACCAAAAAGCAAACACTTTGCTGAAAAAAGCAGTCGAGTGCAAAGACCAAACAACACCAGCAATGAAATAGTATGTAAACTAAAGAAGAACGCACACATCCACACATACATACATACATACATAAGTGACAGTAACCACCAAAGATGCCGCTAAGCTGGCTAGCCACGAAGCAGAAAACAGAAAACATTGAATGTTCAACAATGCTCAGGTGAAAACTACCTTTGTGGAAAGCTCGGCAAGCTCGGAGCGAATTGTATGCGATTTTGTGCATCGTTTCGATAAACAGAAATTGCATATCTATTGTCGGTGATACTGCAAAAGTGCCTATGTCAATTAGTACACTTGACACCTATGTAGATGGTATTTTAGTTGCACCCGGAATGCATCTGCAAATCGTTACACTAACGATAAAACTGTCTACCTCTGGCTGATGAAAATTAACGATTAATAGGAGCGATAATATACAGGTGGCAAGATTATTTAAGCATAATTGACATAGAACGTTTCGCAGTTTCACCGAAGATATGCATATATCTATGTATGTATGTATATAGTAGTCAAATTTTAGGAAGCAAAATTTTACGCGGCACATAGCCTGTTTTTTAAACCAGAAAATGGTGCAAAAATCGTCCCTTTCCACTTCACTATTTTTCGTCATGCCGGTAGCATATATTTTGAATTTAAACGAAATTTGTTCACAAGTATGACTTTTATGAATAACTCGGCTCGAGCGCCGCCTAGCTTGTTTTCTAGTAGCCTATAATAGGATCAAATATGCAAGGTACAACTTCCGACTGACTGAAATCTAACCAGTGATTTTTGAGTTAAGTCCGCACAATGAAAACGGCTATCATTTTATATATTAGATAACATTTTGGTCCAACATTGGAAAATTTAACAGTGGAACATTTATCTGCTAGACTATGGCCTGGTGGACGTCAAAAGCCATATTTTCATTGCCGCAAATAACCTAACGGAACTGTTATGTCCGTTAAAAACTTATTCAAATTCTCCAATGCTCTGGCGCTTCATAGCACGATTAATCGCACAACGAAATAAATGTGAAGAACTTTATCCTCTTCACTCCCTGGTGGCAATAATAATCCGGTCAATGGTGAGTCTGCCCTTGAAATTGTATAGTGCCTATGTATATATGTATAGTTGGTGGCAATTTCAAAATGGGTGAGTAGGTATCGGTGTTCTACAGAAATCCAAAATACATATACTTATTACAGACGAAATACCTTAAATGTCTTATCAAGGGGCGCAATGGTTGTGATGATTGATTTAACGGTGGCATTGTAAGATTGACCCCTGAACAACCTAGTCTTGGTGTCTCCGAATCAAGCTTTAACACATAGTAACATTGGTAAATCACGTCCATTCGGTCAATCGAAACACACGGGAGTTCGACATACTCGGTGGTACAGCACGTCGATGTAATCGGGCATTCATCTTCTTCTCCCGGCGGCTCTTGTTTCAGTGGTGTTTCCCTTACCGTTACCAATACATATCTCGAATATGAGCCAAATACGATTCTTAGTAATAACTGCACTCCCGAGCCACTTGGTGGGCAATTTCCACTTTACGATACCAACAAATATTTCGAATATAAGCCATAGCAGATCATAAATAATATTTTCATTGATAACTCGACTTCAGTACCACCTGGCTGTTCAAACTGTAAATTTAACCTATCGGCAGACCCACTCAAACACACACAAAAAATGACTTTATAATCGGCGCACTCACAAACACACGTACAGAATTATATATAAATACATACGAAGAATGATATGTAAACGTTTCAGCACGTTTGGAAGATGCCCGTTGCTTTTTGAAATAGCCCCAATATTCTCTACGAGTATGCGATTGATTTCCTATATCTCCATACCAAGTTCCAGTACTCTACCGTGAACACTTCCAGAGACATGTGGTATGAAAAATGAGGTTTCTATGGGAAGCGCCACGCCCCCTCGCTTGGCGGTATGAACACAAAAAATTTCATACAAATTGGTCAAGCCGTTTCGGAGGAGTGCGACACACAGACACCCCGACACGAGATTTTTATATATTAGATATAGATGCGCTTGTACTATGTTTTATCCTTAGAAAATAAACACTGGGGAAAGAGCCTATTTATTATATATATTTTTCTCTGAACACAAGATTTATCTTAATTTATTTATTTCAAGTCTTGAATACAAATATTCTTAAAGACTAGTTATAAATCTGTATCTATATATAAATTAAACCAAACAATATGTTGAGTGAAATATATATTGAAGTAAATAAACTATTTTCTCAGTGTATGTGGGTAATTGACAGCATAGGCACACAAATGGGGGTACGTACGTATAAATGAAAAATTGCTTCAATAAATGAGTAATCTAGGAAATATTGTGCTACTCTGAAACATGATGATGACACGCTTACTCATACATACATACATATGTATGCATGTAGGTGCATGCTTACTACAGTTGCATTCAACATACATACGTGCATCATAGAAGAATATTCTTGTATTGTAAGCTGAAATATCAGTCCTGTCATCTAACCAACAGCACAAAGTGTTAACCACTCAGTGTCCCATAATTTCGAAGAGCAAAGCAAAAACAACACCACAACAATGATGAGCAGTCAATTGCGATTTTCAAAAATGCATAGCACACAAATTTTTTCTTAGATGTTTCGAAAAAAACGTAAAAACCTGTATGCAGGAATGCATAGCAAACAAAGGGATCATCTACACATGGTGCATAAATATAATGACTTGTTTTGGATGCATTTTGTATTTCTGGATGTTTAAATTCATAGAACTAACGTAATTGCTCGTCATCCTACTTTTGTCATAAGCTTCAAATTTTCAGCAAGGCCATCTACCAACGAGCCAGTGCACCACCAGACAGAGCATGTATACATTTCCTTTTTAGCCAAGTACAGTTAATTGTGTACCAACCACTCATGTATGTATCTGTGTATTATATGTAGAAAGTTACTTTTTTCTTTCTTTTTAATTGTTAGTACTGGGAAATGTGGCCCTTGATATATGTAGGTCAGGTAAGAAACCCCCTCTTCTGTGGCAGAAGTATCCGGAGACTCATTTTGGGCCAGATCATCAGCCTTTTTGTTGTTACAAATGCACTCAGATCAGTGCTGCGACTTACCTACCAGCTAGAGTTTTAACGTAGTCTCTACAATGTTTCATTTGGCTAGACGTGATACTTTCAAAGTTAAGTATCCTAATCGCCGCCGGGCTATTCGTGAAAGTAGTAATGCTTAGAACAAGCTAATGGCAAGACTGTTTTACACGCCTCGCTGATAGCAGTACTCTCAAAAATAGCCGATCCTTGAAGGTTTCGATACCAAATAACTCGATGCTCAAAAGTACTCGATACTTCCAAACACCAGAAATTTTTATTTATGACATTTGTTTTTCCCTCTCGGAAACAAAAGGTGTTCTTTATCAAATGGATCAATTTTTTTCAAGAGCATAAAGTTCTTGGTGAATGTCTACATCATCGGTCGGCTAGGAATCAGATAGTGAATCAAATCGAATTGGTCTGGTAGTGAATGAGAACAAATCGTAATAACTCCTTGCATCAAGCAAACAATCAACGCATACTAGGAATGTTAATCCCGGTCTTTTTAAGGTCCCAAAAATTCCGGGATTCTTGACGAATAATCCCAGAATTTTCGGGATTTGTTATTTGCACTGATGGAAATAATAGAAACTCCCTTTATTGGCCATTCCTTTTCATTTATTAAATAATTAATATTTTTTTTATAAATGTCGAGCTCATGTATAATGTATAACACCGCGCGATAGTAAATTTGAAACAAAAATATCAATATATTCGCGAAACCATGTGTTTTTAGGTTTTCATTCTGACGCCAGTAATTCAAAAATGATTTAAAAAATTCAGTGAAATTTGCTTAGAGAAGAAGTGTTTGTATCAAATTAAAGACGAAGTCCTGTAAAATTTCAACATATTCAATTTTTTGGTGCAGAATGACTGGTAAGTATTGCAAATGTCCTTTTAAAATTTTATCCTTGAAATTTCGCAGTATTTATTTTTGAAAAAATTATATGTTAAGGACTTATATAAACTCGATAACATACTCGACTTTCGTTCTTCTAACTTTATCAGCATAAAAAAGTACCAATTCGTCCTTGTGAATCCAAAAAATTTTAATTTTTTAAATTCTAAAAAATTTTCTTCTTGCATTTGGTGCCCAAATTTTTATTCTATATTGCATTGAATTTTTAAAATAATTTTTGGAATTAATCATATCTTTGAAGTTACAAAGTCATTTAAAATAATTCCTGACGTCAGAGAGAAAAAATAAAAACGCCACTTTAAATAAAAAAGTAGGTTTCAAACCCATTTATTTATTATTTATTTTATGGTAGAAGAGCTTCTCATACAACTTAGAAGCAACTTCTTCGATTGTGGTTGTTGAAAAGTAATAAATATCTAAATACCGAAAATCGCGGGATTGGAAAAAGCTGAAAGCTTGGCCCTCACGCCACTTGGTGTAGGCAGAATATTAAACGACAAGTGAAATATTTTTAATTTCAACATTTTAATCGCCGTCTTTTTTTTTTTTGTTTCTACACATATTGGCTCATTGNGCACGAATTGCTATTTAATTTCCCGAATTTTCGCTCTGCATAAACGCCTAGGATTTACATGCCTATGTACATATAAGCTCCATTTAATACGTAATAAACTTCAAATGGGAAAAAGTAAGACAAATCCGATTTCCTGTTAAGCTGGAGTCGTTTAAATATACAGCTTAGCATGTCGCAACTCGTCGAGCGTCATATATGATATTATTAATACCTTACTTTTGTTATTTCATCAATCATTTACGAGTATTTTGTGCATTTTATCTGGTCAAAGCGAAAATGCGAAGCTTTTTTTACATCCATAACAATTTTTTCATTACTTCCTTGCGCATTTAATCTTGGTAATTCTTTCACTTTTTCTACGTTTAATGATTTTTTAATTAGAACAGTTTGTTTCACATAAAATATGCACGGACAATTGTTGTGCAATTTTTGCCCAAAAATCTCACTTCTTCCCATTCTATGATCAAATTTTGCTGCGCATTTAAACGAATTGATTTGTGAGATATTGTTTGCCATGGTCGATTGCCATCTGTCGGTTATTTATTGCAGTGTCAAGTTTGAATAAAATTCTATTTGCCGCTGCCACGAATACGATGCATGTTAGTGGGAAAGTATTAGCCGCAGTACTGTAAACATTAGGGCGGGCCGATTTGTATGGGAGATTTTTTTTTGACTAGGCTGGTGGAGCACAGAAGTATTTTACGTGAAATTCTAAGAGAATTTTCTGAACAAA
>NW_016182753.1:0-5792 GCF_001687245.7 Rhagoletis zephyria | reverse complement strand
AATATAATAGATTTTATAATTCTAATGGAAAAATAGTACCGATTTTTTTGTATTGGGAGTGATGCAGTCTAATGTACATATGTACACTTGTTACCTCATATAGCGATTCGAGTTTTCCATGTTATCTACTTTAATACCACCACCTTCCATGTTACAGTCGCTGAAAATTTCGATTTGAGTTTGTAAATGAGATATCAAAAATTTAATTTTCTACACCATGTAATCCAATTTTAGTCGCTGCAGGCATGCAATTACTAATTTTGTAACATACCAATTGCGACAAAAGTGGTGGCTAGGTGCAACGCGGCATGTTCGAATGAAAGCCAAAATGCTTTATTGCGGCAATGAGTCGAAAAGCGGACCAGCATAACCGCAAATGTGCGTGTGCAAGCACACAAATAGTATGCAGCTAATCAAACATTTCCGAATTCAAATCAAATGATTTTTTTTTTTTTTTTTGAGAAACCAATATTTGGCCCATTTCATTGAAACGATGTTAGATTGTTACGACTTTACAATTCATTATAGGGATTTTGAGGGACTCACACAGCCCCATGAAATTATTATTCTACTGTGATATTTACGTAAGTATGTACGTATGTTTATTTATCACTTTTAGAAAAAATCATCAATGTTTTATAGGACAAAATTGGCGTTCATATATAGTCATTAAAAACAAATCTGTAAGATATTAAGGCGTACAGACATAGGTAGTTTCGGCACATGCTCCTATGGGCCAATACTCTGTGCGGAACTGTGGTGCTAAACTGGTACTTACTGTTCGCCTCCATTTTTCAGCCGATTTGAAAACAAGAAAAATTTAATTATATAAAAAAAAGTTCACTCAAATCAAAAATTTTTCTTTTAATTTTTAGAATAATTTTAGGTAAGCAGTTTTACAGCCTGAGTATTAAATTATACATTTTTTTTTAATTAATTACATATCATAAAATAAAAAAAAAATAAAACACGCAAATAAAAAACTTAAATTTTTGCTGAACATTTTTTTGTAAGCATTCCATTTTTTTGCGTAATTAGTTTTATTTTGAGGATTTTAACTGGTTTTTATTATGTAACATTCATGAAAAGAAGAATCGACATGAGAATCGATTTTCTTCAAAATTGCACTCAAAATTGTGCGGTTTCTTGAGAATGTACGGTACATTCGAATTAACAATGAATACGGTTTTATATTTTATATTATTCAATATTTGACGCTCTCTTAGAGAGATAAAGGCTAGCCAACAGAACTAGTTTCATGAGCGATCTTATACCTTTCGCGATATTTAATAGGTAAGTACTTTTTTAATCTGTAGGGTAGTAAATCAACAAACTAGCGATGGGCGATATATCACTATCAGTAAATTTATCACTATGATTTGAAAATCGCTTGTGGTAACTGCTAATGCCAGGCCACAATATCACAGAGTGGTGATTTTTCTATTCGCATGATATTTTGCTGTGAATGAAAATCACATCTGGCAATAACCAGTCAACAGAAGTGTGATTTTTCTCTATCATGGTAGAAATAGTGATTTTACAATTTTCAATTATTCATTGTGAATATGCTCGTATGTACATATATTGCGTTTTTTTCATTTTCAAGTACGAAATTTGATTTGCTTGATCGCGTTATTTGCGTTTCAGTTCGCGTTTTTTTATTTCAAAACATGTATCAGCGAGTAAAGATGGCAGCAAATATTAATAAAAAACGAAGTGAAATATGGCAACTCTTTCGANTAGGGAATTAGACCTATATGCACCAACACAGATTTGTCATCGTTTATTTGAAATATTACACATTTCTGTGTTATTAAAAGAATTAGCGATCGCAACAGCCACAAAAAATCGTTATGATTTAAGCTTCGCTGTCACTCTTTTCACTGATACTGAAAAATCGCTAGTTCGCTCATCACTACACAAACACACATATGTATGTATGTACTTTATTGCAAGGATTAATTTGTCAACCACACAGTCAAATACTCGTACACATTTGTCCTGTCTAAGTACATACATACATACATACGACATATGTACATATGAATGAGCATGCTTCCATAAATAGAAGCAAGTGGATGTATTTGATACATATTTAGCTACCAAATCTACCCGCATATTTGTTTGTTTGTATAAGTTGATGGCTTCATATTGAGGCGTCAACAGGGTTAACAACGCTGGCTGACAAACCAACAAGTCAACCAACTTATACATTTACACTCAGGTAATCACAAGCAAAGCAAAATTTAAATGAATTACATATCAAGGGAAAGCAACAACCAAACTGTAAACAATGTCAAACATTACCACGTTTGGAACCTAACGAGAATAGGTAAATCGCTCCGGGAGACAGAAAGGACACATGTATTTGTAAACAAACATACACAAATGAGTATATTACTGTGAACTAACGAAGGTTTATATAAAGATGCCTATGTATGTAGATATTGTATATGCACACATTGGAGTATAAATATATGTACATACATACATTAGACCGTACCGAAAAAACAATTTGCCGTACACCCTTGAATCTTAAGAATTTTTGCAAGGCAATTTTGCTACAAAAATTTTTTCCGGCCGAACTTACATTTTTATGCACATAATTCGTTCACATAATTGCTGTCTGTAACTGCTAAAACGAATCGAGATAGATATAGGCATATTTAAATATGTATACCAACTTGCTTAGAATGAAAAGAAAATTATTGAGATATCTGAGCAAAATTTGATATGCAGGTTGCTTTTTATTCACAGCATTATTTAAAATGGGAAACACACGGTCAGTAAGAGAAATAGGAAATCTGCGAACAGCATCTTTGTTTTTTGAAAATCACTTGCTCCCATGAAAAAGTTAGAATAAAAATGAATTTAATCTCTTTTTGATGTTAAGCTCCGACTAAATGCTGTTTAGAAGCAAAAAAAACTAAATTTCAAGGATATTCAAGTACACAATTTTAAAAGACATTTGCAATAACTACATGCTCGTCATTAATTCTATAGAATTTTCTCTATGCTACCCTTTCTATTTGACATTCGTATGTATGGATGTTTTTGTATCGAGGAGAACATTTTTTCCCCAAAAATTCCTTAACCTCAAGAACTTACCCACGATATATCAGATACTACCACCCTAACGTTATACCTTAATATCAGCAAATCAAAGCTCAGCAAAAATAATTAAACATTTGATTATTACAGTAAAACTATTACAAAAAAAAAATGTTACATCCGAATAGGTATAGGTGTTCCCGAAAAATCTAAAAAAAAGGACCTCTAGATTCGGCCAAACGAAAATCTTGAAGTTGCCTGGCAAAAATTTTTTTAGTCTAAAATCTCATTTAACTTAATTTAACTTAGCATAAGAAATCATCAATGATTACTCAACACGTCGCCGTTTAAAACGCTACTTCAAAAAAAATGCATGCAAACAAAAATGTTTGCGTTCATTTATTTTTAAAAATACAAAAACGAGAGTCTGACAAGCCTGATTCTCTCACCGCCCTCCATTTCCGTAGGGCCGTAACTTAAGAATCTAAAATCGACAGGTTTTTACGTTGCTTACGGTAACACAGTTAAGTTAAGTTACTGAAATTAAGTTTAGACTAACTGAGCTCTTAGGGTTGTACGGCGATTGTTTTTGCATGGTTGTAATGTTGTACGGTCTAATGTACCTACAAACATACATATTTGCATTGTATTTGCATGTATGCATAGGTGCACATACCGCGCCGCAGCATAAGTGATCCAATCACCTAACGAAATAATAACTGCCATTGTGGAAAAGTGGCAAAATGCCGTTGGTGGTAGTGGTTTGTTGTCCTTTTGATTTTTTTGTTACTGTTGCCTAACTGCTTCACACACTTTGTACGAGTAGCAAGAAAAATAATATTTCCAGTGCTTCTCAACCAACAGGACCAATCGGTTTTTTTTCGCATGCCAATTTTCCCCCCCCCATTTTCGAAGCAACGTAAAGCAAATTATTTCAAAATCGGTTATGCTGTCGTCTGTACATTTTTTTTTTTTTTTGCTTTTTGCAGTTTTGTTATGAATAAATAACGAAAATTTCAAGAAAATTGCACGATTGGAGAAAATGCAAACAAGTGGAAGAAAGCAAAGCGAAAAAAGTTGAACTTTAACAAAAAAAAAAAAGAACAGCTAAGAGAAACAATTTTGTATTAAGAAATAAATGCAAATTACCTTTAATAGCTGGTAGCCATGTTGAGCGCTGACGACAGGAGCATGGCGGAAGTGCGCTCAGCCATACCCACATG
The DNA here is from genome assembly GCF_001687245.7 of Rhagoletis zephyria. Classification (NCBI taxonomy): domain Eukaryota; kingdom Metazoa; phylum Arthropoda; class Insecta; order Diptera; family Tephritidae; genus Rhagoletis; species Rhagoletis zephyria. The sequence goes on along the minus strand of NW_016182753.1, from coordinate 1,518 downwards.
CCTAGTTTTTTCTAGTGCATATGAACCTAACTGGAGTCATGCGAAACTTACACACTTGCGGGCATACAAACATAAATACGTTTACCTCTTTTGTGAATAAAAATTGTTAATCCACTTCGCTTCTTAGAATCAAAACTCTGGAAACTATTTTTATTCATTTGTGCCATTCAAGACGATACCAGAAATATTTTGATAGGCTACCGACTACTACAGTTTACATTCAAATAAATAAATGTTTAAATAATAATTGAAAATATTTTTTAAGCAAAAAATTAACAAATCGAGTTATTATATTTATACTTGACAACGCAGATACGAAGTATGTATACATAAATGCCATTGTTAATCAAAATTATCGCTCAGAACCCCATCTTTTGTATGTATGTATATACTATATAGATATGAGTACATTGGTGTGTTTGTATATGTGTTTGCAAATTCCTTGGGCGTACGCATGTCACTCTGTAAGTCTTTGTGGTATTTATTCATAAATTTTTTGTAGTTTTAACTGAAAATTTTTCATAATTTGCCTTGTTGATGCATAATTTTAGGTACTAAAACTAATGAGACTTGAGTGCTATCAATCAATTACATACTATGTACATTAGGGCGGGTCAATTTTTTTCGACATCGTTCCTAGCAGATTCGGATTCTACATAAAATTCTAAGAAAAAAACCCTTTAGACCATAGCTCTAGAATCAATTTCGAGCCTGCGCAATTTTAAAAGAAAATATTTTTAATTAATACTAAGTTCATAATCAGATTAATATTTACTAAAGTGTTAGGAATGTTTTTTTTTTTTGTAATAAAGAGTTGTGCTCGGGAGTTTTGTGATACGAAAAATTAATTTCTGATATCTATTTTTTATTTAAAGAACCGCAAGATGGCGCTTCAAAGCAAATCTACTATATATTTGTGGAAGTATGTATGTATGTATGTACCAGGTTGCAGCCTGAACGGATGTACAGAATCGAATAAAATTTTGCCAAAGTATTGCCATGACTCCTGGACCTATAATAGGGTAAAAAAATTTAAACTCGCCAAGGGGGGGGGAGAGGGGGATGAGGGGTACCTCCCATAGTGAATATTTTTAATCAGCTCTAACTTCGGAATTATAGTCACATGAACTCGAAATTTGAAATGCACAGATACCTATTGTAGGTGCTTATGGAAAGTTATATGTATATAAATGAGTTTGTAAAAAGGGGCGTGGCACATCTCATAGGTGTGGAATCTTTTATCAGCTATAACAGCAGGCAGTATTAGTGATCTCATTATATTGCATTTTGAAGATTTGTTATAATTGATCAAAGTGAAATTCAAATAAATTATAGATGATATGAAGTTCACCGGGTCATCTTCTAGTCTTTAATATATACTCAGTTAAAATACGGATAAATATTTACTAAAGTGTTACGAACGATATTTTTTTAATACCATAAGAAAAAAATAACTATGATTTAAAGGAGTGACACACAATGGCTAGAGTCGTCGCACGTGTGTATTCTTTCACATAC
>NW_016182752.1:0-5792 GCF_001687245.7 Rhagoletis zephyria | reverse complement strand
GCAATTGCACATGCCGCAGTTTCATGCAAAAGTGCAATCAATGATCACACGATCACACAACACTGCAGTGTGTGTCGGTGCACAGTGTGGATGCTGATGCTGCTGCTGATGCTGCTTCATGTCCGCTCGCATGCATGCAAACCACCGTGCAAGACACATTCTCTCGGTTTCGTTCTCTCGGTTTGGCACACTGCTGCCACATCGCCGTTAAGTGGTCCGAGCGAATAAGGGGAACGAACAATCTGACATAGAAAGAATGGCCCAGACACAAACACACACACACACTAAGCAGTGAATGGCGACAATGAGGCAGTAGAAGAATAGAAGAGAGAGAGAGAGAGAATTCAGTGCTTCGACGGCAATGAAAACACAACACAACACTGCAAGAGAAAGAAAGAAAGAATGGCACCTTCACTTCAGCAGCAGCAGCAGCAGCNCCGCAAGTCTGCTCCCGAGGTCGGTTCAGTCTGAAGAACCGGCGGTCGTGCTGCACCGATCACCCCAGAGTGGTCGTGCCACGACAGTTTAGCAGCAGCAACAGCAACATAAGCCTCACACACACACACATATTCTCTCACACATACATTCACTCGGTGGTTTGTTTGCTTAAAAAGAGAGAACCGAGAACTCCAGCAATGTGAAGGAGTGCAGTACAGTAAAAAATTGAAATATAACGTGTCATAAAACTAAAGGGGGGAAGGGAAAATACTTTACGTATATATTAAATTATTTTCCATTCTAGGAGACGTCGGGGAGTGGGTGGGTGAGTGAGTGGGAGAAAGACATCCTGGGAGCAGTTCAGTGCAGCACATATAGTCCTAGTCAGTCTAAAGGCTAAAGACTACTACAGCCCGGACTGACACAACAGGGCACTGCACGGCAATTGAAAACTTGCGGAATGAGGGTGAATTGAGCAGTGGCAGGGTCGTCGCAGGAGGCAACAGCAACAGCAGCAGCAGCAGCTCACCCGTTATTATGACTACTCTCCTTATTCCTATTATTCATTGCAGAAGGCAGTGGCAGTGATATATGGCGGTGGTGGTAGCAGCAGCAGCAGTAGCGCTGGGCTCGAATCGACTGTTGCCGACAAACAGTTTCGAGACAGACTGACTGAGTGGGGACAGAGAAAGAGGAAAAACTTCATACACTAGTGTGTGTTCTGGATGATGTTGATGATGATGCACTGGTGTGCGGTCGTGCCACTGCTGCTGCTGCTGCTGCTGGCACTTGTTTTATTGCAGCGTTAATATTTTAAACTTTTCACATCCACAAATGCAAAACGCGATTGCAGTGCGAGTGCTAGTGCTAGTGCTAGTGCAGTGGCAATTTGCCTGGCCCTGTGTATTCATTCCAGCGAGCAGCAAAACTTTACCCATTTTTCTGCAGAGGCAAAAGTCGCAGTGGCAATCGCAGCCAGCCAGCCTGCTGTTCAAACGGCTGCTGCTGCTGCTGCTGTCGACTTTTCATTTGACTGCCTCATTTGAATGCTAATGAAATGGTAGGGTGCAACGGAGGAAAACGGCTGCTGCTGATGCTGCCTCTGAACTACCCAACAAACCGCAGACAGACACTGGTGTTCTCCCTTGAAGGCCGTCTTCAGGCACACTGACCACCACTTTGTGTTCAAAACTGACTCAAAACTGATGAGACATCAGCAGAGGCAGAAGTTAGCTGGCGCAAGCTGCGGCTGCTGTTGCCACTGGCCAAATGGTGACCAAATGACGATCGAGGGATTCTCGCTGTTTAATTAGGTCGACACTTTATGAGCACTGCTCGTGCGGTGCTNGCTGCGACTGCTGTTGCCAAGTGCCACTGGCCAAATGGTGACCAAATGACGATCGAGGAGATTCTCGCTGTTTAATTAGGTCGACACTTTATGAGCACTGCTCGTGCGGTGCTGGCGGCGGCGGCGGCGGCGGCGGCGGTGTGAGCAGGGACACTTACACAAAGGCAGCAAGGGACTTTGCAATTGGATTTGCTCTGCTGGCAGTGCTGGTCAGTGGTGGTGGTGGTGGTGGTGGTGGTTGAATGCTTGGCCGCCGCCGAACTAGAATGCCCCAAAAGCTCATGTTCCGAGTTACCAAATGTTTCCATTCGGCGAATTGAACAGGGGAAAAAATAAAATAAAGAGAGAGAATTGTCCACTGAACTGATGTTGGTGGTGGTGGTGGTGGCCAGACAAGGGAACCACCACCACCAGTGGACGCTTCCACCAAACCGAGATCCCGGGAAAAACTGAGAGGAGAATACGGAGAGGAATATACTGCCTCGTCAATCGCTTTCAGCTGATAGCTGCCCCAGCTTGGTAGTGCACACGTACGAACGACCGAGGGGACAGTGCTGGCAAGAGAGAGAGAGAGAGAGAGAGAGAGAGAGAGAAGAGCTCACACAGATCAAAGGGTCTTTACGCACTGCAGTGCAAATGCCGAGTAATTGCCAATAAATCCATTAACAAAATGGCACCATCGTCGAGGCAGCAGCAGCAGCCACCACCACCGCCAAACACCGAACGTGTACGTCCGGTACAGCAACAGCAGCAGCAGCAGCAGAAGCCTTTGGTAAGTCTGCGACAAAGACTAACGGACTAACACACACAGGGAGAGACAGCGACACTCTGACACAATAGGGCTGCAATTAAAGGAAACCAAAGAAGAAGAAGAAGAGGAATCATTATCAGGGCCTGGTGAAGCACAGAGGCAGCAGCGGCAGTGCTTGATGACGGCAAAGCATTTGCATGGTGGTGGTGGTGGTGGTGGTGATCGAGGCTTCACACCATCACCATCACCATCACCATCACCATCATGGCCATCACCGCCAAGACAATCATGGTCTTCTTCTTCTTTTCTCTCCCTGTCGACTGCCACTTAACTTGAGCCCACTGGCGACGATCTGGTCTTTACGCTCTTTGCGCTCTTCAGCGTTGCCAATGGCTTTCGCTGGAAGCTGCTGCTGCTGCTGCTGCTTTCCCATTCTCCCATTCCCTCCTCTCCTATTCAGGGACAGTGCCTTGTCCAATTCACTGGTGTCGTCTTTTAGTTCTTCTTCTTCTTCTTCTTCTTCCTCCTTTTCTTCTGCCCTCCATTCTCTCAGTTGTTTGGTCACACAAACACACACACACACACACACCATCAACAGCGGCACTTGTTATGGTCTTTCTGGTGGTGGTGTTATAGCTGCCCCCACCGCAAACATCAACAGTAGTAGTAGCTGCAGCAGTAATTGCCACTTTATCGGCAGCCAGAGTCTCTGCTCTGGGTCTTTGGCAGCTTCGGCGACAACGACAGCAGTCGAAGCAAGAGGCCAAAGACAACAATGGCCAAGCAGGCACACAGTAAACACANCAGTCGAAGCAAGAGGCCAAAGACAACAATGGCCAGGCAGGCACACAGTAAACACAGCCAACAGCTAAGAAGAAGAAGAAGAAGAAGAAGACGACACTGGGACAACCATCATGCTCACACATCGAGGGATGCCTAGTGCGACAGGGCAGGACAGTGCTGGTAAGCAACAGCAGCAACAGCAGCAGAACTGCCACCATCAAGAGCACCAAAGAGACATTTCCAAGTTNCTAAGAAGAAGAAGAAGAAGAAGAAGAAGAAGAAGAAGACGACGACACTGGGACAACCATCATGCTCACACATCGAGGGATGCCTAGTGCGACAGGGCAGGACAGTGCTGGTAAGCAACAGCAGCAGCAGAACTGCCACCATCAAGAGCACCAAAGAGACATTTCCAAGTTGACGCAAAGCGGCCGTTTTCTAAAGAAAGAAGAAGAGCAAAACGAAACGTTCTCTCTTTTTCTCTTGGCTGCTCGCTCCTTCCTCTTTGCTCTTGGCCCTCTTCTTTTCTTTTGGTTGCCCATCTAAATGCGAACTGCTCTCTTCTTCAGCTGCTACCGCCGCCGCCGCCGCCGCCGCCGCCGCCGCGCGCGCGGCAAATAATCAAGATTTATGTGCTCGGCTAAAAATGTACCCATCCTAACTACGATCCTACGGGCGGTTAGGGCTAAACTGTGAGAGTGAGAGAATGAGAGAGAGACAGCTATTATTAATAATATTATTATGTGAGAGAGATGAACGAGTGAACCAGCAGCAACATCAGCAACAGCAGCATCATCTCTGCTGAATGTGCGAGTAACTGCAAAAGAGCGAGCAGTTAATTTCGCTGTTTAGAAGAAAAAAGAAGAAGAAGAAGAACTGGGAAAAAGGGATGATTCGGCAGCAAGTGACTCGGCAANGCAGCATCATCTCTGCTGAATGTGCGAGTAACTGCAAAAGAGCGAGCAGTTAATTTCGCTGTTTAGAAGAAAAAAGAAGAAGAAGAAGAACTGGGAAAAAGGGATGATTCGGCAGCAAGTGACTCGGCAAGCAGTGCAGAGATAGCGGCGGGGCAGACCTAGAAAACACACACAGAATTTGCAGAGACACACAAGAGAGGGAGAAAAAGGAGATTGAGCGGCAGATAGTCGCGACGACCAAAGAGAGAGAAAGAGAAAGCGAGATAATGCCCCGTTCTTTTCGGCTGAAGCAGTGAGACAATGAAGAAAATGGCAAAAGAAGAATGGGGTAGCAAAAAGCCGACAGAGTTAGCTAACTGCCTGCCTAACCGAATGAATAAATGACTGAATGACTGACTTAGGCAGTGAAAAATAGAGAGAGAGAGAGAGAATAGATGGGAACTCCTTCAGCAGCTCTCCATCTTCAGAGCACTTACCACTACTGGTAAAGCGAGAATGCTGATGCTGATGTTGTTGATGCGGTGGCGGCTTCGACGACGGCGGTTGCTTTGGAAGTCTTTGGCACGATGACGAGGAAACGGCCGCTAAGCAGAGGACGACAGTAATGAGCATCACTTTGGTTTGCCACCACCGCCAATGCGACACTGCTGCTGCTCTTGCTGTTGTGTCGCCGCATGCCTGCCTGTGTGGCATGTCGCCAGAATCGGCGGTTGAAGAATGAGCTGAAGAATGAGACTGTGCTGATGTTGGTGATGGTGGTGATGGTGGCGAGGATAAGCTAGATTGAGGAAAATACTGATGCTGTTTTTGCAGTTTGTGTCGTCTTCTTCGTCGTTTTCTCTGAAAATGCTGCTCCAGCTCGGAGCAAGTAGTGGTGCTGGAGTTGCTGGAATTGCTGTAGTTGCTGACTCTTTCAAGTAGAGGTATTCTCGGTAATTCTCGGCCCTCTTGCTTCTGGTGCTTGAGATGAAACTCTGAAGCGCTGAACCTAAGGATGTGGGCGAGTGATGTGGAAGAAGGAGGAGATGCTGATAAGCTGTTTTTGTGTGGCTGGAAATGCTGGCTGTTGTGATGATGATGATGATGGTGGTGATGTGCTTTGGCCTTTGGTTGAGGTTGACAGAAAGTGGACACAGGAGGGTGAGGTAAAGTGTTTAGGTGACGTGGTTGTTGTTTTGGTGGTGGTGGTGATGGTGGTGATAATATCGACAAGAGAAGACCATTGTCTACCACTGATCGATGTTGTGGCGGTCGGGTGCAGTGCCGAACGGGCGTGTCACCATCACTGGCCCTCAGCTGCCTTGATGGTGAGCCGGACTTTGGAGCCATCGGTTTGGGAGACGCTTCACTTGAAACTGCGCTCACGCAGCATTCAGCAGGCACATGAAGAGCAACAAAATATGAGAAAGAAAAACAAAGTGATTTTTTCTCATTTGTTCATTATTTGCTAATGCACTGTGAAAGTGTGCGAGTGTGTGTGTTGACTTGGCACTTGACTTGACAGAGAGAAAAAACGAAAAAATTGCCCTGCGAGACGAATCGCTGCCAGCAGGCG
>NW_016182751.1:0-5793 GCF_001687245.7 Rhagoletis zephyria | reverse complement strand
TTTTTTTTTAAATTTCATTTGATTTTTAGAAACTTAATTTATTTATTTATTTTTTTCATTTTTTAATATAACGTTTCCTTTGTTTTAATTTTTTATATTTTATTGTTTCAAAAAGAAAAATAAATTTGTTTTATTTCATTTAATTTTTATCTTATTTTATTTTCTTCTATTTGATTTTATGTCTTCTATTAATTTAATTTTCTTTTAATTTTTAGATTTTGTTTAAAAAAAAAATATTTTTTTTTTAATATTTAATTTTTAAGATTCTTTTGTTTAAAGAAGAAAAGAAATTTTATTATAATTTAATTTAATGTTTGCAAATATTTAATTATTTATTTTTTTCTTTTCTTTATTTCTTATATTAATTTTATTTTATTATTTACTTTTGATTGTTTTAAAAAGAAAAATATTTTTATTTGTTTCATTTAATTTTTAGGATCTTTTCTTATTTGATTTTTTTGTCTTTTTTAAACTTAATTTTCTCTTATTTCCAGATTTTGTTTAAAAAAATATATATATCTTTTTAATATTTAATTTTTAGATTTTATTGTTTTAAGAAGAAAAAAATGTTTTAATTTCATTTAATGTTTAAAAATATTTATTTATTTAATATTTTTTCATTTTTTTTTTATGTCATTTTCTTTTATTTATTACGTATTTGTCAATTTTATTGTGGCTTATTATTTTATTGATCTCCGAAATAGTAGCTATAGCTTCTACCGCTTAGACTTTGTTGCTTTTTCCATTTTTCCTAATAAACATAATCGTGGTACAGAGCTCAATAACAATTTTATTTATTTCTTTCGATTTTGATGGAGAAATATAAATGTTTTTTGTTTAATTTAAAAGTACAAGGCGAACAGCATAAAGGCGCTGGCCCAATGCAGGCTTGCTTTGCACGCCTTACTTACTTTAATTTGCTTTGATTTACTTCAAAAACTCGTTTGGCCAAATGACGGCTTGGAACGCTGTCAAAGCTACCAGCTGTGTAGTTAAAAAATTAAGGTCTGTTCCCTTACACTAAGAATAATTTTCCCACAAAATTCCAGAAAACTAAAAAAAAAATACAAACAATCTTTTCAGATTTATTTTTAAATTGATGCGAATTTGAATGCATTTCAAAGGAATGATAATAATTATACATATATAACTATAGGTACATTTATTAAAAACAAAAAAAAATCCAATTCTTCAAGAGACGACTGACCAGTAGTTTGACATCATAAATATCGCTAGCTAGCAAGAGAAATTAAGGATTAATGTACTTGTTTTATTTTTTCTTATTTATATTCAATGAAAGGCAAATTTTCTAAGTCCAGAAGAGGCCCCGAAAATCCGATAAGGCCAAAATAATACGAAATCTTTTAATAAAGATCGAATCCTTTTGATTCGTATGGAGTTTTGCTTTGCTTTAAACACGCAAAATGTTGTATTCAAAGTTCCTGTAAAATTTGTAAAAATGGACTTAGCAACTTTTCAGCCAGCGATATGTTAAATATAAATATGGAAACATATAATCATTTTTATTAAACTTTGAATAACTTATATTATATATATTTTTTTTAATTACGTAAAAAAATTTTTGTACATAAAAGTATGCAGCAGTTTGTTTGAAATGATTTAGAACGGGAACATACCTTTTTGTCAAAAGCCTACGAAACGCTTTCAAATAAAACATTTGCCTATTTGAAACTTTGAGGCGCTTAAAGCAAGTGAAGCAAAGCTGCCATTTGGCCAGCCTTCATACATTTTAGTATATTCCAAATAACTTTTGACAGTTCTCAAAGCGAGGCAAGCAAAGCAAGCCTGCATTGGGCCAATACCTTAACTCTGCTAAGACTTCCTAGTTAGCAGATCTTTCAATTAGTGTTTCGAAAGACAGTAAAGAGCTTGCAAGATGGTTGCCAGAATTGATAATCGTCTTACGAAAGACTAGGCCTGTTCAACCGGCAAAACACTCGCAAACGGCAGTCTTTGGCAATCTCAATGGACAAGTCTGCCTCCGAGTGGAAGTGCGAGTCATTCGTACGTGCGAATGATCATGCTCCAATCGAGCGAACCTTTGCGCGGCTAGTATGGGTGCAGAATAAAAGCTAGAACGCTCACAAACGCAATGAAAGGACCTGTACATATGTGCTCCGGATGAACAGCTGGCAAAACTTTGCAAATGAGACAGGCAATTAGCCAGTGAGTTTATGGGCGTTTGCACTGTCATTTATGTCCCCTAATGGGTAATTCCTGATACATTTTTATTTATATACGAGTATGTGTTGCATTTGTCACAGTAAACTTTGTAAACGTAGTTGTGCTTAATGATACGAAATTCGCACATACGTTCTCGGTCATCACAGCTGCTTAAGCGTCAGTTAAACAATGGCAAGCAGCTGCCAGAGTCGAAACAGCTATACATAATTTGCTTAACCAATTGCATAGACAAACAATGTAAAGACATTTCATGAAAGCAAAAGGAAGTACAATGTAGAAAGCAGAAAATGTAAAAACTAATAAAAGCAATAAAAGTAGAGACGATAAAATAGAGAAATTATAGCTATGTAGAATTAATTAACGGTTGCAAATGATTACTTGAGCATGCACGATATGGGATTTCTACCATTGGCTTGCTTACGAAAGGAAGACTGAAGACTGCTTATTTACTGTTTCGTAATTAATTAGGTTGGGATTTTTCTTATGACCACGTGCGCAATTTCAAATGCAATAACCTGAAATATATATGTATGTATGCACATATAAGTAGTTAATCTTAAGCAAACATTTGCTTAAATACATATACTAATACAAATACTAGACTTGCAATTAACTAAGTATTACATACTTCACTATATTCCATCAGTTGCAATAATATTAAATTAGATTTACTAGTTGCACATTACAATTCCAATACGCACGAGGCTTTCTCAATCGTATTCGTTTGCCGTATTTACCCCAGTCCCTGTCTTGAACTGACCAATGTGGCCGTTGGCGTTTCGAAATACCATTGCATAAGGGAGAATCGTTTGGTCTTACAAAGGAAATGTTAACTATGTATGTAAATGGATTTATGAAATGCATAAGCACGAATTATTAACGAAATTGCAATTGCCGCTATATCTTACATTTATCAATCGGAAGTTGGAGTGAATGAAGCTCCGTGTGAGGTTATTCATGCCTGTATTTCAAAGGTGTATATACATACATATGAATGTTAATATGTATGTATGTAAGCGGTGGTATCGTCCTAAATACGTACAGAAGCAAGATATAGTATATGTATTCACAAATGTTGGCTTTCATCAACTGATACCTGAAGTAGCCCTGCAGTGAAAAGCCAAACCAGTTAGAAAAAATACTAGTGCATTAACTAGTATGTGCCTACACATACAATTCGAATTACTTAAGCGTTCAGCGACATCTACCTTTGAATTGCAGCAGTTAATTGCTTTTCTTACAAATTTCGGCTGTGGCGTCACGTGAAGACTACTGGTTCTGGTTCTGAAATTGCAGATTCGAGGCCGCTTGGAAATGGTTAAGATTTTTAAAGTTACATCCTCCAATGTTAGTAAAAATAATTATTTCAATTTAAAAATTAATAACAAATTTGAAAAAACTACCGATAAAAACTTACATATGGGAAGAAATGCTTGTGCCATAAAAAAAAAAGAATTAAAAAAAAAATATTTTTTTAAATTTAATTTAAGAATTACAATAAAAAACCTAAGTAAAAAATAAAAGAAAGTAAAAAATGAAATAAAACAAAATAAATAAAAATAAAATAAAAACATTTTCCCTGCACCAGGACTTGAACCCGGGACCCCAGGCATGCCACGCGAGTGCTTTGCTCTACCGGCCATTGCGACTGTTAGAGCGCCGCAAACACATTGGCAGACTATCTCATCAACTGATATGATGCTACTAGTATTTCTACTAGTAGATGCTGATGCATAGCCTGACAATTGACATCTCGTAGGACAACGCAATTTTAAAAATACCAGTCGCTAACATTGAAAAAGGATGGAACGTGCACTAGTTGGGCTGAAACGCAAACTGGTAGAATTCTAGTTCACACCTAGTAGCTTTCCCTGCAGGGACATAATAAAGAATATTGAATTCATGTATGTATGTACATACATTAGGTCGGGTCAATATGTATGGGAGATTTTTTCGACTAACTAGGAAAGGGTATAGGAGTATTCTACATGAAATTCTAAGAGAATTTTCCTCAAAAACCATGGGCCTAAAATTATTTTCGAGCTTACCAAAATGCGACAATCAATGTCGCATCAAAGGAGTCTGTAACGTCGATAACGATGTTTAACTGGGGATTTTTGTTTGTTTCTTTTTGTCGGAACCAGGCACAAAACAATCCGTCCATAAAACAACGCTCAGGCTATATGCAGTCTATTGTAATGTGTTTAACACATCGCACAGTGATTCAAAACTGGCATTTACTGTTCGTAATTCACTGGAACCTTAATTTTTCACTTAATTTAATAAATTGTTTATTTTTTTTTATGAAAGCATACAATATTTGCAAGAGACCAGTTGAGCCTGATTTGTGAATATTTATTTGATTATATTAAATTTTTTAGTACAAAATGCAAAAAAAAGTTGCAATTTTGAAGAAAATGTATTCTCCTGTTCCAGTTAATAAATTTTACATAACAAAAAGTAGTTGAAAACAAATGCATGGTTCTAACAAAACGAAAAAAAATACCCAAAAATAAATTTGAAATGTTATAAAAAATGTTCACCAAAATAAATATTTTTCGGGCTTTTAGTAAAAATTAGTTAAAAATGAAGGCTCCGGTGAACTACTGCGTGCTGGCTTCGTCATGCAGTATGAATTATGGAAAACGCCTTTTGGTAGCAAAGGATGGCCAAGTCCTTGAAAAGGATTTGGCTTAATTTTTCGCTACAGCAGGGGAACTTGTACAATTAAATAATATAATTAACCGGTAAATATTTGATTTAAATTACGATATTGGTAAGGTACTTTTATCATACAAGTGGTATGTACATATTCCCAAATCCTTTATTTTACTTTGGTTAATATGGTCACCGTAACCATAGATATATTATTTTTCATGTTGTTTACTTTTAGGTCGCACTGCTTTTCATTTAGAGAATTTTATAGATTTTATAGAAAATTCTGCATAGCGACTAATAGAATCCAACTGCAGAATGGCCCTGTTAATCTCCTTTCAGCTATTCTTAAGGGTTTTTTGTTTCAAATAATTAATTTTGCACAGAAATATTGATAATTCGACCTATTGTGCAATGTATTTATTTCATACATATTTTTGTGCTTATCAGTTAGATGTTGGAGCCCGTATTTATATGTATGTATATGCCAGAATTATATATTATATATTTTTATTAAAATGCCAGCGCTGCATTATCAGCAAATGAATGAAAGTTTTATTGAAATCCCATAGCTGGTAAATCACTTAGTATCGCTTTGTGCACTCGGTTGTGTGAGTCGATAAATATTGTAAGTCCGTTGAAAACAATGCAAAATATGCATCTCAAAATGCATTTCTTTATACACTTCATTTTAATAATCGCTATAAAATCTAGTTTGAGTCAAAACAATGAGTTGGAAGATATTTGCGACTGCAATTGTGATCTAGGCATAAGTGTGGTTGAACACTTAAACACCAAATTGGATTCACTGCAGGAAGTTGTGAAACAAGTTCAGGCAGACAATGTTCGCCTGCAAACGGAGCAAAAAAGGTAATGAGTAGTAAGATAATGCCAAAATTATCCGTTCTTAAGTTCCACAGTTTAATATGTAAA
>NW_016182749.1:0-5794 GCF_001687245.7 Rhagoletis zephyria | reverse complement strand
TATTTGTAAAAACAACAGCAGGGACAAAACGAACTAGTTAGAGATAATCATAGCAGTGGCCGGAATCTGATCCAACCACTTCTTGCGTACAATTCATGTCACAGCTTTAATAAGAAACAACAATGTGCATGTCGACTACTAATTTGTATGAATTGAATGTTGAACAAAACTAGTTTACAATGCAAACCAAAAAATAGAGAAGAGAATACTCGTATATAAAAATGTAGCTAAAAAAAATGTGCAGAAGATTTATAGGCGAACTGACGCGCCCACCAATTACTCAAAACTGCCAGGCTAATAGACCAAGCGACCAAGCGGGCATAAAATGTTTGAAACAAAAAAAAAACTAAAACAAGCAATAAACAAGAGAACCGATAATTTTACGAAAAACTTAACGATATAAATACATAAATATACATTTTTATGCGATCATAGAATGCCAAGACCCAATGGAAGCAATAAATTAGCCGCGCAAACGAATGGCGTAATTAAGACACTTTTCACGCGCTGCAATGCATATACAGTAATGCGATCAGTGCCAATTTGATCGCAGCCACAACAGAAAAAAAAAATAGCCAACGGCACCAGAAGCAAGCCCATCGCTACCACGACTACAAACCTCGAAATGCTTTTGCACTGAAGTTAAACTGCAAGAGCTAAGAAGCAGCTAGGCAGTGTTTCTAAAATTTAAGCTGAAGCCAATGAAAATACTTGAGATGAAAGACCGCTGCATTTCTCATTGCCATTCAAAGTGAGTCGTTCAATTTTCACGCTTTAAGCGCTGCTGATGACGGTGGCGGTGAATTTTGCTTCCACTGCCATGCGCAACGCCCCAGTAAACGACGTTGTAATGGCAACAATTGCCATGTCGTCGCTTTGACGATACTAGGTGTGAAAAAGGCTGCAAAGTAATTTCAAAGCTTACAATTTGATTACAACGATAAATCAGTTTGCAGACACCTTGAGTACCTACATATGTACCTGCTCACAGCTCTACCACAACACTGGCAATGGCTAGAACTACGGTACATTCTCTTATTTTCATTGTCGTCTGTCGCAAATGTTGCTGCAAAAACTTCTTGGCCTTATATGATACACAGATATATACAGCTGTTAACGTAGACATGAAAAAGACTAAGGAATTAACCTAAATTGCCCACTTGGGTGAATGTGGGCATAGAGGCGAATCAACAAACTATCAAATGAAAGAGACTCATACATACATATGTGCAGATGCGTACATAATAAGTGTGTATGCGCCTGCGAACAATCTCAAAGGTTCAATCAATTTAATGCCTCAGAAAAAATGCCCTGGTACCGGGACAATTTTTTGTTTTTTCTACATAAAATTTGAGTAATTTAAGGACTCATTCATACAAAATAGTGTGGATTTGCTTTAAATTTTGCACCCAGATAGTTTATGATCTAAGTTGAAAAGAAGGCCACTTTTTTCTGAGCAGCCACCTGTTAAAAAGTTTAATTAAGTTCAATCAAATATTACAATACAGGTGTCAAACAAAACAAGTTTAAGAGAGCTTTATTTCGAAGATAGTTTTGAGGAGGCTTGCCAGCCTATCTATCCTACAAATTTTATAAAAGTGAAAATTTCTATGTTTGTATGTTGGGATGTTTAGGGCTCCATCACGCGGACACGACTGAATGTTATAGTTTAGATTGTTTATGACCTTCAAGTATTGGAAAGTGGGCTACTTTTTTAAGAGTTGTCACCTCTAAAAAGGTTAATTTAAATTAATGAGTTCAAACAATTATTACAATAAAGGTGTCAAACAAAAAATGTTTAAGAGAGCTTAATTTCGAAGATATTTTTAAAGAGGGTTGCCACCTGCTTGAAAACGAAATTTTGCACACAGATGGTTTATGACCTGGATTGCAAAATAGGCTACTTCCTTGACTGCTTTCCCAATCAGAAATTTGGCGCGCTTACCAAGGATGGTCTTAGACTGAAAATAATTTTGATAAATCAAGACGGCGCACAGTGTTTCGACTATATGGAGGCAGGTAGAACAAATTCGTGGTGATAGTTGATAAAAAAAAAAAAACGTTTGGACTTAGAGAGGGAAAAGTAAAAGTGATAAATACCAAATTTTACATTATTTACTCAACCCCCTTCTTCCCGAATGATACATTTCTTAAAAAATATGGCAATGGGTGCGATACCGACTAATCAGTTGAGTTGCTTTTGGCGATTAACCTATTAAAAAAGTGTTTGTTTTTCAACTGTAATCAATTATTTACATGTCGTGGAATATTTAGGTGAAGGTATTTATCATTTATTTTGTGCTTTCCTATTTTGTTACCAAAAAAATTACTTTCAAATGTAGGTGCTAAAGATTATTAGTAAAAAAAAAGTGAGTACCGGTCCGTCATGTCTTAAAATTAGACGAATGTTTTAGAGAATTTTATGTAGTTTTCGAATATATAATTTGATTGAATTTTGATTTTCTTAATTTTTGGTTTTAAACTTCTTTTTGCATAATTTCGCGAAAAGAATTTTTTGAACACTGAAAAAATCTGACCGAACATAGGGAAAAAATCGAGTATTTACACTTAAGTCATTTTATAGTATAACCTTTGCTTTCTGAGAGTGGAAAGTAGGAAGCAAAAATTTACCAAAATTCCATCACATTTAATGACTGGGCCCATATTTTTTGTTAGTTTTCGACGTTATAGTGATCCAATCTTCCCCATATTTATATTTGGGTATTTCTAATAAAATAAAGACTACATGCTAAATTTCATCGAAGTCGGATGAAATTTTATGTTTCCGCCAACAAGAGCAGAGGGCGTGGCAATTATTCCATCTTTACAAAATTTCATAATTCTCTATTTCAAAGTACAACAAGAGCACATCTCAAGTTTCAGTGAAATCGGTGCAGGTATACTACTATTTCCACCTGCCTCCATATAGTCGAAACACTATGCAGCGTGGCCCCTCCCATACAATTTGGAGTTTTCATAATGCATACATACATATCTCTGAAAGTATTAGTGGGAGAGTACACTGCAAAAATTGTTGGACCATGTAGTCTATTTGTGGTATATTGGAGTACTTGCAAAAGTGTTCTTCTTTCATGCTATAGCGGACTAACTCGTATGTCTGCGCCTGCTTTGTCTGTTACCCGATCACTGCTCGTGTTTTATCGAAATGGGATTGAAGTTGAGCATTTGAAAGAACTTTTGCATGTCTGGCTGTAGCTGAACGTGTAGAGATGTTCGCTGTTAGTTGTTAGCTCCCAGTATGTTCGGGTTCGAATGCCGTCAGAGGCAACATGTAATTTTTAGATTTCTGTTGTTGGTGTTTATCAATTTCGAAAAAGCATCTGAGAAGTTAAGAAAAAAATCGTGTACAAACGAAAAAATATAACAACAATACCATTGTTAATATGTTGGAGTAGTTTTGTGCTACTCTGATGTATTGCAGAGCTGGAGTATATGGTCCTGCCCTAGGATATCGCAATGTTAATTGGACCATATTTTTTATATGAATTGCGGTTAATTTTGGAGTACTCCTTGGTCCTAAGGGAGTACTCTTCACACGCATGCATGGAGTAGTCGCGATTTTTGCAGGGTACTTGCAGGCGTATATAAAATAAATTCCATGCACATGGAGAAAAATTGGGATTTTTTACAAAAGGATCGTGATACTTCCCGTACAAATTTACTATTTTATACTGACAAAGTTTCAATTAATGGAAAAGGGAGAGCCGGCATCTGCCAAATAATCTAAAAATCGCATGATCCATACCTCAGGAAGAGTTCATATATGTATGTAGGGGAGAAAATGTTTTTAATTAAATTTTAATGTTTTATTTTTTTTTTGTATATAAATGGAAATTTTTGGGTTTTAAGGAAGTTTAAAAGGTTTTCTGTAAGTTCATCTCCCATTTGCTAAATCAGTTGCCGATGAACGCTGAGCGTGCATAAGCTGTTCAAGCGATCTTCTTGAATTTTTGATCATAGCAAAGTTTTAACACGCTGAAATGTGCTCTTCATAGACACAGTTGAGTATAACAAAGCTAAAACTATTTGAATGCTTTCGTTATTCTGAGCATAAAAAAAGACTCCTTTTATAAGTCTATAAAATTTATATCTGTGTTATATTTTCCTTGTCACCCGTTTAGTCCGTAAAAGCTCGATACTACATATATCCAACCGCGTATATTCAAAATACATGCTTCCGTGGAAAGTAATTTCAAAGGGTGGAAAAGCGATGAATAAAACGCTGGCGAGTTTTCGTCACTGAATATTATTTCCAATGATGTTGTTAAGAAATTTAGTTTTGGGAAACGTTGAAAGTATTCTCTGAGCGATGCGACTGGGTGGTTAGCTTAATGTTTCGTCTATTCGCAGGAGAATTCAATAATCAAGGGTTCAGTTATATTCAGCTGTACAGAGTGATTGTCAGTACATTGCTTGTGTTCTTCTATTATTGTTATGATTTGTTTTATGTGTTCAGCTTACTTAATTATGGTTTGCATCACGGGCCGGTTGAGAACGGCTGAGCCGATTTGGTTAAAATATTTTTTAGTTGTTCGTAATTGGCAGAAGAAAATTTTTACGAAAGAAACTTCTGAGAAACCCTTTCGGGGAAAGTCGGAAAATTGGAAAAATGGAAAATAGATTTTTTTGTATGGAGTTTGGAAAATTTCGCATAATTGTGAAATTCATTGGGAGCATGAATCAATTGGGAACGATCTCCTCCTATGTTCCATAACCGATACGAATGGGTGCTGCTTTTTTGGAAACATGTTTAGAAGAAGGAGTGCAAAAAATTTTAATTTTTCCGATAGGTGGCGCAGGGGTCGAGCTACGCTAAAAAATGCATTTGGTTCATTGGCAGCCTTTTTCCTAGATTAGGATATAGGATCCATTTCTTCCGTTAAGTGGGCCAGGGACCGAGCTATTCGAAAAAGTCTTATTTATGATTCGATTTGCTTGAAATTCGATACCCGTTTTATAAGAATGCGTAGAATAGAATCAAGTCATTGTTTTACAGTTCGAAAGGTATTTAAAGGTGGTACAATCATGCGGGTATTGGCTATTTAAAAATACTTATTACATAGGCCAACAAAAATGGGAAAAATTTGATGCAGCAAATGTTGACAATATGTTTAACAATTTTTTTTGTGCTGGTTACGAATCCGTAAGCATAAAGTGTTTATCAGCTCAAGATTTTATAGAGTTATAGCGAAAAATTGTCGATTCGGAGGCACCAACAGGGATCAAAGTCAAATTACTCCCGTTAAATAAACCATCAAAACCATTGCGGTGTTTGCTTTACGGTGACTAAACATAATGTGGGCAAATGATCCTCACCAGTTTAGAAATTGCCACCAATATACTATACATATTCAAGGACGATTCGCTATTGAGCCGCAAGGACTTCTTCCCGGTATAACGCTTTAGTCAGGTTATTTAAGACGGCAATGGAGGATATGCCTTCTGTCGACCACAGAACCAAACGTGAACGTAAATTTCTGGCAAAATCGTTTGACCAAATGTTTCAATAAAAATGTCCGCCGGGTCTGCCAGTTAATGGTAAATAAATATGAAATTTGAGCTGGTTAATACATTTTCAAAAGCTTTACAGCACAAAAAACCAAAAAGAAATCGATTTAATAGTTTTACAAATATATCGAGAACAGGGCTAAGAAAAAGATTCAAAAAAAATCACACTGACACAGATCAAAATTCTCTATAAAAGAAATATTAAAAAAAAAAATTTTTCCTTCAAAAATTTTTCACACACAATTTTTGATAAAAAAGTTCGTTT
>NW_016182748.1:0-5794 GCF_001687245.7 Rhagoletis zephyria | reverse complement strand
CGCGAATAGTGAAATGTGCTACTCTTCGTAGGGACCGACGATATATTAGGAAGTATTTGTGGTGGAGTACTGGAACTTGGCATGGAGATATGTAAAATTTATTGCGTAACCATGGAGGAGGGCTGCCACCTTTATAAAAATTAAGTTCAACTTGAAATAAGTGAATTATTTATTTGAAGTTAATATTACAATATGTCAGATGGAAGGGGCTTAAAAAGGTTGTAGTTTGGAAATATTTTTGAAAGGGTTCCCACCTGTGTAAAAGGACAAATTTAAGTTAATTATTCGCAAGCTACATATATATATATAAAATTAAAATGTGGGCGTAAAACGAAATTTTTTTAAGAAACCATTAGTTTGAACATTTTGGATAACATTGAGACATTTTACAAGGGTTGCCATCTGTTTAAAAAAATTCTCATTACAAAATTGGTATCAATTGAAATGGTTTTAAAAAGGTTTTATTTCTAAGCTATACTTATGAGGGTGGCCACCTATATGAAATATCAAATTTTACTTACACTAAGTAAATTTGGTAATCAGAACATGTATAAAAATATGGGCGTCGAACAAAAGGGGTTTAGTAAGGTTATAGTTTGAAATATTTCAATGAGGGTTCCCACCTCTTTGAGCAGGCGAATTTAATTTAATGATACATATGTTAAAGTGTCAAACGAAATAGTGTTTCGGCATATTAATTTTGAACATGCAGAATTTTCTGTGGTATTAATAGAGGGTTGCCACCTGTTCTAAAACTAAATTAAAATAAAGTTATTTAATAGGTTAAATGATTTATTATTTATTATTTATCATTGAATAGGCTTTATTTCTAAGCTGTACGTAGTAGGGTTGCCACCTGTTTGACAAATCATTTGTTTTCAGTATAAAGTAGCACTGACTTTTACATATGAAAGCCTGAAAAAGCGCGAATCTGTCCTTAATTGTTAGCTCAAATAAAGAAAATTTCTTATTAAAAAACAAATGCAAATATTCCAAATTTTTAAGTGCATACTCGGTAAGGTCTCGCGGTCCGATTTTCAAGTCAAATAAATGGCTAAGGTCAAGTCTATTAAAATGGTACCTGAAAACTCCCCGATTCTAATCAGTACTTATTGCCTTTTAGGCGAGTGCTTGAACGAGAAGTCCCGTGTATGTAAACATGATTTCTTTAAACAGTGGAATTTTGGCTTTTTTATGTTAGCGATTAGAAATTTTTGAACAAAAAAAGTTTTTTTCAAACATACCTTAAACAAAAGCTTGTCTGAGTGATCACAGAATGGTGTTTTCTAGAAATTTTCATCAAGAGTCAGCTCAATATAAAATTTCAAATAACTTTACTCTGCAACTAGCAAACACAAATCTGTACAAATGTACCAATCGTTGATTTGGCGGCGCTTCGAAGTGAACATTTGAAATAACGCTTACATGCTGTGGCTGTAGCTGGAGGGTTCGGGTTCGAATGCCATTAGACGGGAACATATAATTTTAGAAATTATATATTTTTTTAGATTTTAGATGAAGTGCAGAACAAAATCCTGTTCAAACAAAATCAATTAAAAAAAAAAATTGGGAAATGGAAAAAAGAGGATATGGTTAACTATTTTTCTCAGTGTGAAATGAAGAGTCAGTTGTTGGTTGGCCCATATTTTTATGCTCGTTGTTCACGCGCTGAGTAAATTACTTCTAAACATAATTTTTTAAGATTTTTACGACTATCAATGGAATAAATACTAAACCTTATGGCCCGCCATCGAGTTTAATTCAGCACAAAGCTTCAATTAAAACAACAAACAACATTTCAAATTTAATTAAGTTAATGCGCCAATTACCAAATTGATGGCATTGCCTTTTGCTTCCGTTCCTCCTCCTCTTTTGCTCTCTCTCTCCATTTATACAATATCCGCTTTCACATTTTATTTCATCGCTAATCACTCCCACAACTGCAATATGACTTTGAATGAAGTTTTGCCATAACTTCATAATTTTTTATTTCTTTCATACTTTACTACTTAGCGGCAGCGTTTGGAATTGCGCTTGGAATTCCCATGTCGCTAAGTGGCCATGCGCTGAGCCAGAATTTGCATTTGCCGCATAAAAAGTCTTTGGCGATGTTCGTCGAGCGTGTCGTAAAAAAATCTTTGACTTTTTTTGGGGAGTGGAGAAGTGTTGCATACTTTTCTACAAATACAAAAAATTTATTATATAAATTTCGTAAATCTTTTTGGATAGATTGGCATACAGATATATTCCACTCTTATTGTTTTGCTAAATATTTGGCCGCGGTTCATTCAGCTCCAGTTTGTGGTACGTGTCTTTATGTTGTTGTTTTAACAAGCATCCTGCATCCATTGCATCCTGCTAGCATCCGGTCACCGCACGGACGCTGTAAATGTTAGAACCGGCCGCCGATTCGCCTTGGTATGTTGCCAATAGCGTTTCCTTGTGTTGGCGATTAGCGACTTGAGGACCCGGTTGCGGCTCTGTACTCTACTGCCAATTGGGTCGTATGCGTTGAGAAAGAGAGCAGACTGTCGAAGGTAACTGCGAGTATTTTCGCGTTGCTCACAGACGGAACTTGTTCGCCATGGACGTGAACACCCAGCTGTAGTCTGACCTCTATCGTCCAGGTGGTGGAAAGGTTTGCCGATGTTGTCGTACGGAATAAGGTTAGGCTCCTTGCTGTGAAGAAGCCGAAAAGTTCCCAGACGTTACTGTTTGCATTCGAGCACAGATCATCAATTGCATTGGCCCGCCGCTATCGAGCAATCGTGAGCATCTTACATTCGAAGTGTAGAAATCAAGCAGAAGCTGTGAAAGGACAGCACCCTGTGGAACTCCCTATTTCAGTTTTCTTGATTTGGACGATTTATCTCGAAAACTTACAAACGAATGCTAACCACTTAGATAATTCGCTGATCAACGTTTGAGGGTCTGGGGCAGAGAGGAAGCTTAAATGCCTTTTAGTAGCGTGGAGTGTCTGATGATGTCAAACGCCTTGATGGATCCAACATAACTGGGACTGTTCGCTCGGAAGGCTACGGCCATGCTTTATCTGAGTTTTTATGGCCTTAAGTGCTCTTGTGGTGCTGTGCACTTTACAGAAGCCTTGCTGATCCCTCGCTGGGTTTAGGTGGTACGTGAACTGCCTGCAGTGTCTTCGCTACCGGGGAAAGGAGAGTTATTGGCCGATACGAATCTTCCTGGTTTTCCCGGTTTTAACCGTAGAACCACTCACCCCGTTTTCCACATATCGAGAGTGATGAAAGAGGCCATTCACATGTCTGCACCGGCTGGAACAAAGTTTTTCAGTATCGGCATGCTTTCTCCGTTTGGAATCATGAAGAAAAAAAAAATTGATTTATGCAAAAGGTCGACCGAAATATTTCTTTAGTTGTGTCTTTTTTGAAGAAAGTGTGCGATATGCATATACAGAATCAGGAAATTGAGCAGAGAGTTTTTTCCAAGCTACATAAGCCTGCCTCTACGGCTACGGAATGCTTTAATAACTTATACCATTCGAAGTATTCCCTTCCGTATTTTAAATGTACTCGTAAATACCTTCAATATTAGCCAAAAGGGAATTGAAAGTCACAATAAATTTATATAAACTTTAAAGTAGCTCATCTCCTTCCGCCTACCTTTGCCTTTGCCAATACTAACTTCAACTCTCTCCCTCTCTGCCTCTAACTTTGCACTTCGCGTAAATTGCCATTTTTTTTTCTCCACATTTTTGTGCCTGCCTGCACTTGCTTGTGTAATTTGTACTGTTGGCGTTTATATTTATGTATGAACGTTGCATATTCCCAGCCATGCCAATAAGCTGCTTAACGGCTACAGCTGTGGCACGGTTGCTTTATACTGCTACCGTGTAAATTTTGTTGTGCGGTTGCCACCGTAATGCATTTTCTCATTTTCCCTTCAGGTCAAACTATTTTCCATTGGCCTCCACGCGTTTGTGGCAAGCGGTGGCTTAAGTGCCGTTCGAAATCTCAGCACGTCAGCGTGTGCTCTATTGCAAAGCTGCCGTCAATGTGTACGTACATACGTAACTAAGTACTATATTGTACTTGTAGTTAGTAGGAAAGCCGCTATACCGCTATACCGCTGCACCTGCACAATGACGCAGAGATTTGTCAATGTGGCATTTGTGGTGCCACAAAATTGTGAACAATTTCGACAATTTGAGATCACTGCAGCAGGTGCAATTCAGCGCACGTTTTTCGTATAAAAGCCATGAACAAGCAGGCATGAGTGGATGTACTATATGTGTGTGTATGGAGATATATATGTAATTGTCCTAGTAATCCATAACTTTTGAGGCTTCATGAAATAGTTAAAGGAGTTTGGTAAAATTACTTTCTAATTGTTCTTTTTTAACCCTCCGATGAGTGACAGTGCCGATGACGTTAGATTCGTGAGAAGGTCCTTAGGGACCTACAAAGAGTTGCTCGATGTTTCGACTGTACATGTGCAACTTCTTTGGTATTTATGTTGTCTTTTGATTAAATTAACGTCCTGCATATATATTAGGAATGAAATAATTTGAAGAACAAGTGAAAAAAAAATCAAAACATGAAGACAAGTAACTTGTTATTTCTTCTAAAATTGTANTTGTCACTAATCCCCGTACTATATATGTTGAAATCTCAATAACACTCGAACGTGATCCCGTATCCCTTCGAAACTAATTTTAGACGATTCAGCTTAATTTATTCTTGGAATACATGTATAAATTCTTTTCAAAAATGCATTGAACAAAAAGATATAGGCA
Source organism: Rhagoletis zephyria (assembly GCF_001687245.7). Taxonomy (NCBI): domain Eukaryota; kingdom Metazoa; phylum Arthropoda; class Insecta; order Diptera; family Tephritidae; genus Rhagoletis; species Rhagoletis zephyria. The sequence goes on along the minus strand of NW_016182748.1, from coordinate 1,023 downwards.
CATGAAATACGAAAAGGTCCCTAGGGACCTTCTCACAAATCGAAGGGTTAATTTACTGTTAACTGAGGATGAATTTACTAAAAACTATTTAGAAACCGGAAGCATCGATATCAATAGCTTACCTTAATACCTATTGTTAACGTTGTTATTATCGTCATCGGTACATGTATTTATCTTGATCTCTATTGTTGTCATTGCCGTAATAATTTTGGTTATTGGTATAGTATTCGTTATCTTTACTGTTATCGTTAACGTTATCGTAGTTGTTATCACTAATATTTTCGTTATTGTTGTCGTTATCTCCGTTAGCATTATTGTTATCGTTATTACTAATTTTACGGCTCTCGTAATTGTTATCTTTACTGCTATCGTAATTGTTATCGTTACTGCTATCGATATTGTTATCGTTGTTGTTATCGTTTTTGTTATAATTACCATTATCTTTGTTGTTATAACTAACTTTGTCGTTATGTAATCGATGTCGTAATTATCGGTATTTTTAAAGTTATCGGTATCGTAATAATTATCATTGTCATCACCATTATCGGTGAAATTATTGCTTAACGTTATTATTATGATTATCGAGATCACTATTGGTATCGTTTTTTTTATAATTTTAATTATTTATCTCGTTATGTTATCGATATCATAATTATCGGTATTGTTAAAGTCATCTGTGTCGTTATAATTATCGTTTATCGTTATTGTTATGATTTTCGATAGCGGCATCACTATTATAGTTACCACTTAAAAAGCTATTGAAGCGCAAAAAACTCCAGAAAACAGTTGAGCACCCTAATGTGCACGCATGTCAAGCAAGTTTCATTAATTAGTTAACTAAACGCACTCTCCAGCCAACACTGCAATCGTACCACACTTGCAACTCTTTGTTGCCTCGTCAATTTTGCTTACTGGATTACTGTAAAAATGTGCGTGTGCATTTGTCGTTTTGTAAAACTGTTTGGGGCAAATAATGTCCCCTCAACCAAAAACCGACAAAAATGTAAAACGATAATGCAAATA
>NW_016182746.1:0-5794 GCF_001687245.7 Rhagoletis zephyria | reverse complement strand
AAAGGGCGTTTTACCACACTAAAAGCACCAAATTTTTTTTAATCAAAGGATGCTTTTTTCATAACAGTTTGTATTTAACAAAAGCAAAAAATTAACAATATTTATAAGAATACATACATAAATCAATACACAAAACGTTTTCGCTCATAACGATTGAATAGCCTCTACACATGCTATGATGACTCATGCTTAAGGCCTGTTTGCAGTTATCAAGAAAAGCTAAAATTCCATACAAAATGACGTACAAGAAATGGCTAAGAAATTTTCTTGAGTAAAATTTCCTTCAGGCAGTACGCAGTTCTTAAGAAATTTGCTACGCTTTTTACTACGGTTTTCTAAAGTTTTTTGTGAAAAAAGAGCACAAGGCAACCCAGGTTTGCAACAGAAATATATGCCCGTTCCATTATTTCTTGAGGAAAGAGTGAGCGCAACAGGCTGTGAAGTATCAAAAATGTCAAAATTCCTTGGACACACACACGAAATAATGGCAAATTTTTCTTGACCGATTTCTTGAGAGCTGCATACCAGCTACCGTAATACCGAAGTACTATTAAAACTACTATATCTCGAGAAAGAAAAATCGAATCGCAACACACGAAAATAATGCCATAAGTAGAAATGAGCAAAAGATTTTATGTTTTCATTATATAACCTCAAATATCGCAAAAACCCGTGTTTTTGGCAATCTGGGGGTAGGATATCTAAAAATTCTAGTACTAGAGCAATTGTGCGGCCAGATTTGGATTCAGCACCAAGAAACGATGTGTTTTACTCAGGTGTAAAAAAATCAAATTTGTACAAACATTAGAAAGAAAAAAAAGAAATACTTAACTTACCTGCGTACGAGCATTTTCAACGCGACTAGAATTCAACAAGGTGGGTTTGCAACTTCAGCTTTTTATCAATTATGGTGCATTTAAATTCCAAGTTTTTGGTGCTTTTTGAAAATCAAAAGTTGGCAACACTGCATTTAAAAACCAAATAAACAATTATCAACACGGCACTTTGACATCGCGGTGCGAGCGAATTAAAGCAAAGAGGGATTAAAAAATAACGGAATCTAGTCAAGAATTAGATTCTCTTCACCGTATGTTCAGTTAAAAAAGAAAAAGGTGCGTTTGGAAAATTCGACTTTTGGCCACCTAAATCGGCCAAATACCCCTCTGTGCACAACAACGATTTGGACGGCCAAAAACCAATTTGACAAAATTTTGTAGAAAACTTAAAAAATTAGTCACTTTCGACAGAGAACATTCCAAATAACATTTCCCAGTCCCCCTCACTTTTCTAACTTGCACAGCGAACGCTCACCGTTGACCGGAAACAGAATATTCTAACGCTGCCTATAAATAAATTTTCGCTCTCTATGTAGAAAGATCGTGACGGCTTTAAGTTAATATTTTGATCTCTGCATTGTATTCTTAAAAAGTAGTGATGGATCCGCATACAGAAGGTAATAATGCATTTAAGGGTAAATTTTTATACCCGAGAGCACTTGTGCACAAGGGTATATTAATTATGTTCACATAACGGTTATTTGTACCAGCCAAAATGAATCGAGATAGATATAGACAAATGTATACATAAATGCTCAGAATGAATAGAGAAATCGATTAAGCCATGCCTGTCTGTCCGTCCGTCCGTGTACACGATAACTCGAGCACAAATTGAGATATCTCAACGAAATTTGAAACCTGAAAACCGCTGCGCCGATTTCTTCCAAACTTGGTACAGTTGTTGGCCNCAAATTGAAATATCTCAACGAAATTTGGTACGTAGGTTTCCGTTAACCCAAGGTAGGTTGGTGTTGAAAATGGGCGAAATCGGACAGTAACCACACCCACTTCCCATATAACGGTAATTTCCAGAAATACGAAAACTGCGATATTTTAGTAACTACTGAAGATTATTCACTCAAAATTGATATTTATAATAAGTTTTAGACGAAAAATAAGAATATTATAAATTTTTGGAAAATGGGCGTAGCCACGCCAACTTATGGTAACATGTGTATATCCTGAAAACCGCTGCGCCGATTTCTTCCAAACTTGGTACAGTTGTTGGCCNCTGATATATACAATACTTTTCAGACGAAAAATAAGAATATTATAAATTTTTGGAAAATGGGCGTAGCCACGCCAACTTATGGTAACATGTGTATATCCTGAAAACCGCTGCGCCGATTTCTTCCAAACTTGGTACAGTTGTTGGCCTTGATACAGCATACTAAATGGCTCAAAATTTAAAAAATCGGACCATAACCACGCCCACATTCCATATAACGGTAATTTAGAGAAATACAAAATCTTCGATAAATCCCTAAATATTAAAGCTAATTTATTCAAAATTGATGCTTGCAACAATTCTTTGCCAAGAAATACGTTTATGGTAAAATTTGGGAAAATGGGCGTGGCACCGCATCACCGCATGATCACATATATGTATATCGGTAACCGTTATACCAATTTGTGCCAAACTCGGTATTTTTATTGTCCTTGCCACATAAAAGCAAACCGTTGAAAATTATTGAAATTGGACTAAAATTACGGCCGCTTTTCATATAACGGTAAATTTCAGAAATGCTTGAAACTGCAATATTTCGGAATTTAAGGACGCTAATTTACACAAAATTGATACAACCCGGCTTACCATCTAGCGGTAGCTTTCGGAAAGGTGGGAAAACATATATTTAATACTTGCGCCGGGTATTTAACGTTCGGCTCCGCCCGAACTTAGGCTCTCTTACTTCTTTTTAATCATTTTATTAGGCGAAAGTTCAATTTAAATGTAACGAAAATAGCAGTTTTCAACGAGTATATTTTTGTTAATTTTAGTGAATATTAAGGAATTTGTTGTATCCCTGGGAGAGATCGCGTTATTATTCTTTGTTCGATTGAAAGCTTAGAAATTTGGCTAATATAGTGTGAAAAGACTGCCCGCAGAAAATGGCAGGTAAGTGGTATTTCTTAACTTAGAAAATGTATTAAGGAAACATCTGAAAACGCAACTTATATATAGTAACACTACTTTAGATCTATTTTAACACTACAATTCAACTTTTTAGGTGAATTTGAGGCCGCTGAACTAGAATATGAATCCATTTATTTTTAATATTTTTATTGAGCTTTGTACCACGATTGTTTATTAGGGAAAATTGAAAAAGCAACAAAGTCTAAGCGGAAGAAGTTATAGCACTATTTCGGAGATCACCACATCTCCTCATCAGACTTCTTTTTTCTAGACTTCAGCAGGGATCNCAATCGTGGTACAAAGCTCAATAAAAATATTAAAAATAAAATGTTAACAAGCCACAATAACATTGACAAATACATGAATCCATTTAATTTAACAAATAAATAGTGTTCGAGGTATTAACAAAAGTCATGTTTTCTAGGACCTTTCGGTCCTGTTTCTAGAAATCTACGGGAATGTAAGGCGTATGTATGTATGTTATATATTCCGGAATAAACATTTGTTTTCCTTTACATTGGTGTTATATAAGTGATGATTAAAGAAATAGTTTTGGGTATACAAGCGTTTAAATTTAGATAAATGTAAAGTTAGATAAATCTACGACATTTCAGTAAATATTATATCCAAAGTAAAGTACTACTGTGGAACAAAATAGGATTATTATTAAATTTTTAGAAAATGGTTGTGGCCCCGGACGCTTATGATGAAATGCTGCATCTCAGTATCCGCTTCACTAATCCGTACCAAACTTGGTATGAGCCTTGCTTAGGATATATCTAACATAACTGCTAAAAATTCTTGAAATCGGGAGATAACCACGCCCACTTCCCATATAACGGTAATTTACAGAAACGCGAAAACTGCCATAATCAATAACTACTGAAGCTAATTCACTCTGAATCGATTCTTGGAATAACCTCTTAGCATTAAATAAAATTATTATAATTTTTTGGATAATGGGCGTGGCGCCGCGCACTCTTGACCACAAATGTATATCTCGGTAACCGGTTTATCAATTTGTACCAAACTCGGTGCACTTGGTATGGAAAGAAATGTGTTGAAAATACGAAAACTCCGATATTTCAGTAATTGAGGACGCTAATTTACTCCAAGTTAATACTTACAAAATACTTACAAAATTCTCTTAACAATAAATAACACTGTTATTATTAGATACAAAAATGTAGTTTTACTACATTGGGTGCATTCGAGCTATGTTACTGATGCTCAATTTAAACTTTTTTAAAATGTTGCAGCAATTGCATAGTAAAAATTTGCATGTTGCTTTTGATTGCCAATGATGAGTAACTGATTGTCAAAATTTTGTTCGCCAAAATTTTCGCGTAGAACGTGATACGCTTTCATAAAAGAGTAACACTGCCGCATTAATTGCACCTCGTATACACCCATTTCTTACCTATACTGTGATACATATTTAAATTATGTAATTCCTTTAATTAAAGTTGAACCCTGGAAGATTCCTCAGAGAGAAAGCCTTTTCAAACCCATTTCTATTGATACCCATATAGCCGCAATTCATTTAACTAATTGAACAAAATTTTTAACAGGTGGCAACTCTGTTAATGTTTTAACCTATATTTACTTGATTTTAAATATTTTAAATTCTATATGTCAAAACACGTATTTTCTAGACATTTCGAGTTGAAAAATTCATAAAAATAATTTTGGCCGCATAAATTGGATAAATACCCTAATGTGCGTTGTTTCTACGACAGAAACCGAACTGGTTACTTACAAAAATGAATCTGTCGAAAGGCTTGGAACATCACAATTTTCCTTGAAATCGCATCATTAGTTCTCGTGCAATAAAGGTTTTCGTGAAGCCTTAAAAATTACAACTACAGCATTTGAGCATAGCCTCTATATCGAAGCGTAAGACGTATTCTACGTCAAAACTATATTTTATACTTGCGCCGGATATTTCATGTTCGGCTCCGCCCGAAGTTAGACTCTTTTATTTGCTTCACTGCGTCTNTTTTAAATTCTATATGTCAAAACACGTATTTTCTAGACATTTCGAGTTGAAAAATTCATAAAAATAATTTTGGCCGCATAAATTGGATAAATACCCTAATGTGCGTTGTTTCTACGACAGAAACCGAACTGGTTACTTACAAAAATGAATCTGTCGAAAGGCTTGGAACACCACAATTTTCCTTGAAATCGCATCATTAGTTCTCGTGCAATAAAGGTTTTCGTGAAGCCTTAAAAATTACAACTACAGCATTTGAGCATAGCCTCTATATCGAAGCGTAAGACGTATTCTACGTCAAAACTATATTTTATACTTGCGCCGGATATTTCATGTTCGGCTCCGCCCGAAGTTAGACTCTTTTATTTGCTTCACTGCGTCTTAAAATTATTTTTGTGTTGTTTGGTACCCGTATTGTAATATTTCACTTACTTTATCTATATAATTAAATAAAAAATGTTAGGTGGCAGCTAGAAAACTGCGGTTTGTTGTATAATAAATAGCATAGGAGCTACCCTAAGAATCGGTAAAAAAGGAAAGTAGATTTTACGGCCAAAAGCTCCTTTGAAATGCAGACAGCAAATCACCAACGAGTTTGCCGATTGCATGTGTACATAACTTTTACATATTTATTAGCATGCATATGTAGGTATCTAAGGTTTGCAGCGAGAGCATACACTTGCACATACATTTGTATGTACAGTAAACCCCGCTTAAGTACCTCACGAAAAATGTCGGCTTTTTGAGGTACTTAGACGGGTTGGGCACTGAAAAGAACGCGCTTAAGTACCTCGATGCGGGTACTTAAGCGAACATAATTATTGATGT
>NW_016182745.1:0-5795 GCF_001687245.7 Rhagoletis zephyria | reverse complement strand
TCTACATTACTTTTCAACTAGTTTTAAGTTAGTTTTTTGTAGTTAACTAAAAGATAGATATTTTATATAAATCTCGCAAAAAACCTAACTACAAGTTGGTTGTTTTCTGTCAACGGATAACTTTCCTGCAGGGTATGCATACATACATTTGTATATGTAAACGCAGCTTGCATATGTTAATACTAAGTTTTATTATTTTTTGTATTTTCACTTAATGTGTGTACCTACCATTTGTACTCCTGTGTGCTTATTTATACTCGTACTTTTGTTTTTGTAGATGATGTGCTGATGTGCTTACATTTGTGATTAATTGATTGAATCGCAAGATTATGAAGCGTGACAAATTGTATAATAGGTCAGGAAAACAATAGAAAAGGAGCATTACTAAACAAAGTAAGCGAAATAAAGCATAGGAAGTTAAAAAGAAATGGAGCGTGAATTTTGCATGTTAAGCTGTTAAAGGAAACAGCATACATTTCCTCGATCAATGTACATTAGACGAAAATTTGTAAAATTAGTTAACTTTCTGCTTTTGGATTTATGCAAAAACCACCTTTTATACACCAACGATTTTTATTTCGTTTCTAGCAGCCATAAGGTAAAATTAAAATACAACAAGGTCCAAAAAATGGAAAAAATAAAAAAAATAGTTGCACAAAACCTTAATTTTCTTCACTCTGCCAAAAAAAAAAGTTTCTTGGTTCTGTTCTAGGCTAGAACTTCTAGCACAGACGATGTACACATACCGATGTATGTATATACATAAATACGTCTCTAGCATACTGCCACCTGTGATTCTATTTTTCAAACTGTTTATCGCCAAAAGAGCCCCACATACATTCATACAGAGTATGTATTTATTCATTTAAACATAAGATGATTTTAATAAAATTAAATTTGAATTTAATTAAAATATTTTGTCTTTCCTCTGTACAGAAACATATTTTATTCTTCTGTTGTCTTAGTTTTGTTGCTCGTCTATATACAAACACCAATAAAATTAGTACATATAAGTATGTGAACAACAAAAAAGCTCAGAGCATTAGCAATAAATTGTAATAAACGCAGCTAGCGTCGTCATTCCAACCTTCTGGCCTTCTCCGCCTCACACATATCTTGCAATGCTGTTGATTTCATCGCCGGTAAATTTGGTGCGTACATTATTGAGACATTTTAAAGAAATTCTTGACAATAAACAAGACAACTTGGCATTTTGATTAAATCAAATGAATGTCAAGCGAGACTAACTAGGCGATAGAATACAGCAAAAAACAGGAGTTGGGAGATAACGTTTGTAGCAATATTACATACACAAAAAAGACATACACATAAAGACATGTTAGTACCCACTCGTACATATATATGTATATAATGAATGTAAATCAAACTTACCTCCTGACATACTGGCACATATGTACATACACTGAGCCAAAAGCACAATGGATTTTTCAACCAAGTTATGGTTTGATTTTTTCGTGGTCAATAAGTCGATTGTAAGAAATGTGATTTAAGCTGAACATTTGACAACACATTCATATCTATGGCAGTGGCTGAACGAACAGAGGTGCTTGCTGTTATTTGTTGGCTTCCAGCAGTACGAATAATGCTGTAAGCTCGATACATAATTTTTATTTTTTTTCTGTTTTTGATTTTTCCTAATTACGAAAAAGCCTCTGTGAAGTGCAGAACCAAATCCAGCTACGAAGAAAATTGATTCAAGTTGAACATTTGCAGACACATTTATGAAGCGGCTGTAGTGGAGTGTGTAGAGATGCTTGCTGTTATCTGCTAACCTCGCTAGAGGCAACATGTTAAAATGACAATAAAAATTTTTGTTTTGTATTTCCGAATTATAAAAAAGCATCTGTGAAGTGCAGAACATAAACGTATTCAAACGAAAAATCGCCAACCAAAAGTTTGGTTAATGTAAACAAAATTGAGGTTAATATTAGCAATTCTTTGTTGAAAATATCAACCAAGGCATTGTTAATAATAACCAAAAGTTTCAAGTTTGAATTTGGTAATATTAGACAATATTTGGTTGATTTTTCTCTCAGTGTAGATACATACGCAGAACATATTAAAAGGTATGCGTATACATATTTGCTTGTGTAGGATGGTGGGATTATATTCTCAGCTTTACTTATTACGTAGCTATGTATGTATGTGTACATACGAGACTTCACTTGTATATTACATGTATTTATAAACTCAGAGTTAAATACCTTAAGCACGTGCAAATATATGTATGTACAAAGCAAATATTCCTTCTGTGAAATTCGTCGCGTTCGATGCATGTTGTTGTCGTGTTTATATATACATGTATATCTACAATTAAATATCACTGGCTTAGAGTGAAAAGTTGCTAAGTCCGCTTTTAAGAAAACTTACCATTTAATACAAGAAGCAAGAAACACTGAAAATGCATCATTTCCAAAAGGACCAAATAACTTATTTCAGTTCTGCCTATTGCCCAAAGAAAGCACGAAACATCCGATTTTCAAAAGAATATCAAAAATGTTCATTTACGCTGAACTCTGCTGCCGTTTCGTATGGAGTTATGTTTTCCTTTGAATACACAAAAATGATGCTGTATTAAAGTGAAGTGCTCCAAGTAATAACTCGCTGATTTATATGTCACTCATACGCCATGTAGCACCATCTATATTAAAATGTATGGATATTTTTTAAATATTTTATTGGCATTTAAAATACTTTTTCTTACTGGACTAGAATTGTGCTCTTCGTGTATTTTTTTTAACTTTTTCTCAATAAGAAATGCCACTCAACATACTTATTTCAAAGTTTAACGGCGATATCATTCTACAATTTTTCTCCAAACAGAAATCACATCAGTGGCTTCTGTATATTTTTCAACTTCCAGGTTCAGTGGCTATTGAAAATAAAACATTTGTTTTTTTTTTCAAAAAAGGTGCATATGGAGCGTAAAAAGTTTTTCATTCAATGAAATTCAAGGTCAATCGTAATTGACGCACAAAACTTTAACAAAAATTTTTATTTTGTATTAGAAAACAAAATTGACTGAAATTTCGCAGACATGTTTTCATATTTTTTTGCGTCACAGCTGGTGGAGATTGCATCAATTTGGATAGTTGAATACGTCAAAAGGGGGAAGACAAATAAAGAGATGAGCGCAGACAATTGGGTATATTTCGCTACCTTAATTCACAAACGCCCTAACCCATACATTTTTTATTTTACAGAAGAGGTAAGGAACCTAATAAAATTCAAATCATGCCTACATATTGGCCGTTTTAAAAAGTGGCATAACTCCGTTGTTTTTGGTACTAACACTTTCAAATTTTTAGTGAAGGTTTCTGTGTCTGCAGGGCATTACAAATTTCCCTCGCTCCACTTTAAGGTTTTGAAGTCGATGAAATGAAACCGGTATCTAATTACTTCACCATACTCAAGAACAAACGGCAACGATTCCTCGTTTATCATGAGTGGGCTACGTCATGCGTCGCTCTTTTATTTCGCTAATTTCCAACACTCACCAATCTATCGTTGGAAAGACGGATGAGCTCTGGAATACCGGCTAGTGTTGACGATTCCCTTAGTGCGTTGAAGATCTCATTCCTTTGTGCAGCTACCACTTACAAGTGGAAATGTCTCAAAACATTCTCTTAACTTTTTACCAGCCCAACTACGAAAGGGTAACTATTGTTGCATTGAGAGAGGATTATGGGGATATTGCATTAATAATAGTAATATCTAATAACATTTTAGCGCTTACACTTTTAGTAAGGGATTGGCCGAGCAAAAACTAGGTACATATATTTTGTGCAAAAATCTCTGGCTTATCAAGCTTCGGCAGTTATGTTTTGTTTTTTAAAACTCTTAAATATTCAGCAGAAAAAATGTAATTTTTGTTTTGGTATAAATCAATTCATTTTTCTCAACTTCAGTGCGATTAACAGGCCTATCTAAAGTTCAACTGAAAAGATTATGAAAAGAAAACCATTGTTTGTATTTACAATATAAATTTTTAAAACAGTCGCTTCCCGTCATAAATTTGGCAAAACTAATTTCCATTAAAATAAAAGCATAATGGAATTCCATTTTTTTGTTGTTCTCAAAGGTGGTAAAGGAAAGGTAATTTTATTAGCAGAACAAAAAAATGAACGACTCCCAAATTAGCACCAACATCCAAACCGGCACTCACTTTGCATTACGCATTTCGCATTTCGCATTTTCGCCTGCAACAAACAGTCTGTACATAATTGATTTATGACACCACACACACAACAAAAGGATGCTCAACCTTTTTTCACGGAGCTCTGAGCTGTGTAATAAATTTTTATGAAAAATTATTATTAGCAGCGGCTAGTGAGTGTGCATTAATAAAATTAAATCTGGACAGTGCACAAAAGGTGCTGATACACCAGCTTATATAAGCAATACGCAGCTGCTAGTAAATATGTATATACATTAGGGTGAATCACTAACAAAAAATAAAAGTTTTTCCACCAGAAACATAAAACCTATTATGTTTCAAAATTTAAGTGAGCTGGATCCTTTTGAAAATACCTTCGAAAAGCTTTTCTACGATCTAAGGTAATTTTTTAGAAAAATTATTTTCAAATTTATTTTAAAAAAACTAGATTTTTGGAGGTATTTTCAAATATTTTGGCGGAAATCTTAAAATATAATAAACTTTATGATTCCGCTGGAAAAATGGTACCGATTATTTTTTTTTTTGTATGGGTAGAGATGCACCCTGATATATGTACATACATTAGCACTTCAAAGCAAACCACAGACGCCGTGAATTCAGATAAAAATATTTTCGTCGACCAGACAACAGCCGGCATGTCTCGCCTCTGCTTCCGTGCCTGCTGTTGGTAATTTATGACAAAATTTGTTAAAACATGCTATTATTTTATTACCAGAAATGATGGTAAATGAATGGAGTCGCTTTTCTTTTCTTCGTTGCAAATATTTTTCCCTCTAATTTTTTTTTGAGCAGAATATTTATGGCATGATTTTTGCACGTGCGACGTGATTATAAACAAGATGAGTTGAACTTTTGGTAATTGTAGAAATACCGTTTAACATTGTGCACTCATAAGTTTTCTTTGTCTAATTGTTTTACGAAGATTCCATTTTATTTATATGAAGCCAATATCTCAGTTAAACAAAGCGTGTTGAATTATTCCTGCATTTTTGAATAGAGTTTCAAATAGCTTTTGTTTTTAGTTATTACGGTGTATCTAACAACTAAGTCATTTTTAACGGTATTAGGTAGCCAAATATTTTATAAGGATATAGTTAATACGAGTATGAGTCAAATTGAAATTTGGGAATATTTATTTTCAGACAAATTTGACGGCTTTTGCTTGTACGATTTTTTTCAAATTTTTAATGTTATACTGCCCATTGAGGAAGTCCTCGCTGATTCGTTTGAATCTATGTTTTGTTCAGCCATTTCCGGGACACAAATTTGTTTTTTAATGCTCATGACTTTGCGAAAAATGGTCCAATCGGGACTATTGTTTGTTTGTTATTTTTATTTTTGAAAACTCTTTTTTTATTATTAAATAAATATTCACAACATCTTCATTTATTGAACGACTTTTTAGGTTTGCCGATTGTCCAAAAATAATTTAGAAAAAAAATCGTGGCTCTACTGAGACCGCTAAGGGCCATACCGTTTCCAGATAAACTACGACCGTATAAAACAGCTAATCAATGAGTACCAAAAGTAATGTTGAACCGAATCGCTGTCCTCTTGGCAAATTGTAACACTTTGTTGTACTCTATTTTGGTGGCGG
>NW_016182744.1:5198-5795 GCF_001687245.7 Rhagoletis zephyria | reverse complement strand
CTAGAATCTTGTCCTTCGGGACGCGCACAAGCAAGGTAGAAACGCCATACATCAGCAGGTATGCCAGTCTCCTGTGCATCATTACCGAATACGCCAATGCCACGACTTTTACAAATCATTTGCAAAATGGAAATTGTTGCTCGGAAATGACCAATGTGGAATACCGGCAACAGCCACACTTAATTGTCGAATCTGAAAATTAAATGAATGAATTAAACAACACTAATAATTTAATAATCGCAACAAACTTACCACGTGCCAAATCCAGAATGAAATTTTCAGTCATTCAGGAAGTTATTACTGTGTCAAAACTTTGACATACGGTATTAGCTCAACGTTTGACATATGTGATTGGGCGAATTGCGAGCCTTCATAAGAGTAGGGCAAGCAGCACCATCTGGTTGTCAGGTGCACAACTTGATAATAAACTGCGAGAAAAAAAAATTCATTTTGTGGTGCATGCTATACAGTGTTGCCAGGTAATTGTATTCAAGCGTCAGTTTGGTTATCAAAAAAAACGCCTTTTGCATGTAAAAATCGTCAACATGTAATAAAAATTTTTAATAAACTGAACCAGGAAGCCTTTGGATTTTTTTT
>NW_016182744.1:0-3528 GCF_001687245.7 Rhagoletis zephyria | reverse complement strand
GGTCTCCTGGTCCAGGCGACCATATACGGTCTGGTTGTTTCGGGAGCCTGCCAACCATAAACGTAGAGATTAAGAAGACAAAACCACACATACACACACACTCATCACACACATACCTAAAAATTTAAATAAAAAAAGTGCATTGAAATTTCAAACCACGTCTGTTTCAATTAACAATGTCCTTTTCTCCACAGCCTCAGATGAACCGGTCGCGACAAAAGCGTTGGCGAATAAGCAGCCCCGCGCAGTACAAAATCCGCGCTGCATATTATAGTTAGTCCTTAAGACTTTCCTCACGTGCGTGTGACGGTTGAGACGCGACTCCTTTTCCTTTTCATAGCTTGCTTACCGCAAGGGGGCCGGTATGTTTAGGTCCGCGACCTAAATATATTGCACCACCCTAATCCGCGTTTTGTCACTTGATGTAAGAGCACACAAACACATACATAAGTTACGGCTATCTTTCCAGCCGCTAACAACAAGCCCCACTGTACGGTAACTTATTGGAGGGGAAACTTAACGAAGGTTACTGTGCGGTGGGCTACATCCCTTTTCGTTTGTTGGCACTCTTTCACTTCTTAGAAGACAGCAAGCAGATCACGTCAGCCATCACACCACGTTCGGTAAGCCAACTCTTGTGAGCCACACTATTCAACCTCATAGATATTTACAAATAAACGATTTTTAATTTCACTGCACTAAAAGCACTGTGTCCTTTATTTTCTCCTATTTTCGTTACATTAACTTTACGCTGGTGCGCTCCATCTTCGTGCGACGCCACCTGCGTAAATAATTACCTTACCTGGCTAATATATTTTAGGACGAATGGATAAGGATTGAGTCAAGAGCTTGCATATTCTGATCTTCTGATTAAAAGATATAACGAATTTTGATTGAAGAATGCTTTATTAAATCAATTCAACATAGTTTTTACCTAACTCGACCAAGTATAACGTGGCATTGTTTAAATAGTTTCCACAATCTAGGTGCTCGTGACGTTTGCTGGAGGAGATTCGGTTGTGCATATAAGAAGTGGACCGGGTTCCCTTGGTGACCTAGGCGGTGGAACTATTCCTTGCCTGCGTATTCTAATTAGTAATGGAGATTGAAGCTCATTATCCAAACCTAGGTCAAATCGTTGAGCGTGGGCAATAAGAATCAGCGCGGAAAGGAAGGCTTTGGAAAAAGAAATAAGAGAAGATTGTACAATTAAGTTTTTTTTTTTTAAATTGCTTTTCTTACCGAGTACGAAGATATGTTTCGGTAACATATTGCCACGCTGTCGTAGAGTGTGCAAACAATTTAGTTTTAAATTACAGATTTAGACGCTTTTTATACAGAAACAAAGTTTCTGGTTTTCCAGCAGTCATGCCCAACGCTGGCAGAACTCCATAAGCATGCCATGCCTGGGTTATAGTATATTCAAACACACTCCGCATAACATGAATAGGTATACTTTTTTTTCTTTATTAGTCGTGCTGTTATCTTTAGTTGTGAGCATCGGAGAACCGGTGATGCGATTACCAATTTGAGTGTATTCTTGGACCACGGCACACAGTTAGATAGATCGGAATTTTTGGTGGACAAAATTTATCTCTTACGTTTTAGCTAATAAAAACTTTTTCTAACTTTTTTTTTGGGCTGCTGATATCGATTGTACTCAGTTATAAGAATTTGCGTCATTCACATTCAACGAAAATATTTGGGCAACCTCCTTTTTATAGTCAGAAATCGAGTAATCTAAGCATGTTCGTAGCAAACTTCCTATACTTTTTTTTAAGATTTTATTGTACTAACCATAGAAGTACATTCTTCGTCGAATCGACTTGGCGGCGATGTGTGTTGTTTACGTATACAAAATAAAATTGTTGATACTTCTAGGGTTAATTTTTTTTTAAATTTAATTTTTAGGAGCAGATTTAATTTTTAATTTTTTTTAAACTATATACTTCTAATTTTTTAGTTAATTTTCTTTTAATTTTAGGATTATACTGTTTAAAAAAGAACATAATTTCACTTTCAAAAACTTATTTGATTAACTTTTTATTTTTTTATTCAATTTTTTTTCTTTTTTACTTCTTAGCAGATCTTTCAATTAGTCTTACGAAAGACAGAAAAGAGCTTTCAAGATAGTTGCCAGAATTGGCAATTGTTTTTCAAAAGACTTTGGTGTGCCAGTTTTTCCCTCTAAAATCAAGATTCTCTGATGCCCACATGTCCAGATGAAACCTCGGGCTGAAGAATTATAAATGTGTCTACTCAAGTGAAGCGAGGTGTACATCTGTGATTTTAATGTTTTTAATAATGAAAATGCTGTAACCTTTTTATGGAAGTAGAACAGTAAACAAAACTTAAAATATGTATTTTTTATAAATCTGATACACAATCTGATGGTACAATGATAAAATAACTTAAAGTCTGTACGCTCTCATTTTCTGTTGAATAACACTCATTCTTTACAACACTCCCACTTTTAAAACAGCTACACATGCACGTATTGATGAATGTATGTATGTATATTTATTCCTTCATCAATATTTATTCAAAATTGATATATGTATGTATACAATCATTCTTTAGCAAATACCGATCACAACCAAATTTAGTACATACATTGCGCTTAGCGTACTCCTTTGAATTCGGACAAAAAGCACAGTCTGCAGCCGCATAAGGGTAATTTGAAAAAAACCCAAACCTAGCTATATTTAAGGGCGAGTAGGTTTTGCCCGATTTCAAAAATATTCAAAATTGTGTTTAAGTAGGCTAAGCGCAATGTGTATACCAAATTTGGTCGAGATCGCTCAAGTAGTTTGGAGTTACGCATATCTCATAAAAGTAGGCGGTGCCACCCTAATTTTGCTAAAATTTCTTGAAAACCAACTTTTTTGCTAAAAACCAATTGTATGCTCAACAGTGCTCAACAGCTCTGAGAGTGCGGTCCATAAACAATATAAATTCCAGGTCGTGTGTAAGCAAAGTTGCCAAACTTCGAAATTTTGTATGCGAATGCAATAAATTAGCTATCAGTTTATTTGAAAATAGATTTAAATTTAGATAGTACTCCATATTTTGAAATTGTGGAAATAAGTGATGTCAAAATTAAAAAAAAATAAGTAAAGACTATTTTTTTAGTCTTCCCGATGAAAAATGGCAACAATCCTAGTCAGACAATAGAGTATTATATACCACTTTAAAGGCCTATATGTGTTCTTCTTAGATTATATTCGATCTTTGAAATTGAATCAAAAATCTGCAAAATCGTATTTTCAGACCTAAATCGACAGTTCGAGACTTCTAAATGACATTTAAAAATCTATAAAAATAGGCAATAATATTCCTCATAAAAACGAATAAAATTAGGAGGTAGGGTCTTGAAATTTCTAAAAAAAAAACATNGTAAAGGCAAAGGTGAAGGGGAATATGTAGATGAAGAAAATGATACAACAAGGATAAATAACAGATAAAGGATAAAGACAGAATAAGAACAAGATGAAAATACCGATAAAAGTAAAGATGAGTATAAAGGAC
>NW_016182743.1:0-5796 GCF_001687245.7 Rhagoletis zephyria | reverse complement strand
TTATCAAAAGTGTTGTCATATTTTCTGCTTCGGTCGGCAGTTTGTTGGTACTCTCAGGCAGCAACAAAAGTACAGTGTTGAATAGTTTAAGGCGCATAATATACATATATGCGGTTGGCTTTGTTTGTTGGTGCTAGAAAATTAATGAATGCGGTATTGGCTGAATGTTGTTCGAATGACGTTTTTGAATAGAAGCTTGTAGTTGACAATTAATGCTGTTTTGTTTTGTTGCCGACAATGGGGCATGCCAATAACAGCAGGCATAGATTTTTATGCTTCGCGGAAATGTGGGATATTCAAACGGTTCAAAATCATAAAATAAAAGCCTCTGTGAACAATGAAGCGACTATTTTTAAAGCGTAAGCATTTATGAGCTTTCAAAAAGGACTGTAAATTAAAAAATAAAATAAAAACAAAATTATTAAGAAAAAATAAAGTTAAACGAAAAAAGTATAACCATAGAAAAAATCATGAAAAATTAATTTTGTTGTATTCAAAAAAAATTGTCATGCAAAATTGTTCCAGAAAGGAAAATTTTATTTAAAAATTATATTTTAATATGTTTTTTTAACTTGTTTGCAACAGGACATAAAAGGGATACAAAAGTACATACATACATATGCATGAATTTATTATTTTACATGTAACACAGAATTTTTTTAAGTATAATTTTTCGCAAAAGTAAAAAAATTTTGCGTTCTTCATTCGTAAAGAAAATTGTGCACTTTTATATACAGTTTTTCATGGAAAACTAAAAATACGTAATACTCGTATTAAAACAAATATTATGACTTTTATTTTACAAAAAAAGTAAGATTTCTGAAAAAATAAGGAACTCATTGAAAAAAGTGTAAAAAATTTGCGAAAATCAAAACCTTTTGTTTGAATTAAATTTAAACAAGTTAAACCTTTTTATCGAGTTTTTTGAGTTAAAAAAAGGTATCTATAAAAAATTATTAACATTATTTTTCTTGTAAATTTGTCTTGTTTCATACTGGCTTAAAAAGGGGTTTATTAAAAAATGTCTTCTTTACACCAAAATGAAAAGAAATTTTAATAATTTTTTTGTACGTAAAATTTTATGAAACTCAATTCAACTATAATTAATTTTCTCAAAATTACAAACTTATTTAAAATTTGTATCGTTAAATTTAAATATATACCACAGCCTTTTCATATTTTTTTATTTTAATTTACCTTGCGTGTAAAATTTTGTATACAAATTTCTTCGATTAAACCGGTGTGCTGGAGCTACATACAGCTTTATCATGAGTTTCATTTGCCCCGAACCGGTTCGTTTTCACTTTTGGTTTCCATGTATCTACTTTAGACTAAATAAATAAATAAATAAATTAGAGATGTTTTAAAGTCAACGAATTTTAGAACAAAAATAAATGTCTTCTCGAGACAAGAACATCGATTTACCATACATTAATATCCCACTGTAAAAGTCGAATATATGACGGAGAATTTAAAAAGACTAAATGTAGTGTGCCAAAAAAGAAAATTTTTTTTCGAAATCGTCTTGCAAAAATTCTTTTGACGCAGGCATGTGCGGAAATTTTTTCGTTAAAGTCTAATGTACATACAAACGTACATATGCAAAAAAATGAACAAACCGTTGCTAATATTTTTTTTTTGCAAAAATTATCAAAAATAAAAATCGTGTATATTGGTAGCAAATGTTATACTTCTGGAAAAATGTTTAAATATACATACATGCACAGTATCGGTCATATCCATTTCCATTTTCTAACCAAACCCATATAAACACAAGTTTAAGACTTTCTAGAAAACTAAAAAAAAAATGCAAAAAATTGTCATCCAAATTTCCAACTTTTTTCTCAGAAGTGTTAGAATGTTTAAATAAAAATTTATTTTTTTTTGTAAAATTGTATGCAGATACATACAAAAAAATTTTAAGGGTAGGTTGAAAAGAAAAAGAAAAAAATGTTGAAAAATATGTTTATTTTTTTCTGAGAAAAAATTAAATTTAAAGTAGCTTTCACAAAAAAAACTAAAAAAAAGTTTTGCAAAAAAATGAAAAAGTAAACTTTTTGGACAAAAGACAAGCGTTTAAGCTTTTTACAGAGAAAAAAAATTAAAAATTGTAAAGTAGCCCTCAAAACAAAATTTAATTTATTATAATCAAAAACTTTATTTTATTTAAATAGATTTTTTTTTTAGAAAAATACATACTCGCAATGTGTAAAAAATTTACTATTGATAAAATTTTTCGAATAAAATTTATTTAAAATTTAAATATTTTAACAAATATTTTTTGTTCTGACCATAACTGCACAAAATCATGCTTATTCTTTAATTCTTTTAGATTGTATGTATTTAAGATTGGCCCCATTACACACTCGATGCAGCATTTCTTTGTTTCACAGTATATCTGCTCTTATTACAAGAAGCTCATTAACGGCCTTGGGCGTTAAGCCGAGCTGGGTAATGAAAACAAATATATCAAAAGCAACGATTTTTCCAAGAGATGTTGTAGTTATTTAATGATAATAAAAGTAGTGCAGCGTGATATTTTAATGAGAAAATGCTGTTTGTATAAAAGCAGTGGTGATGACAAAAATCAAGGATATAAAAACAAAGTGCTGCTGATTTATATGGACTTACATACTTTCAGTCGCGTAAGCATACTTAAAACAGCCATAATATGTATGTGAACAATCGACAGGACATAATCACCGCATACAAGTAAAGGCACTTATTCAAATAGGCAGCTGTTTTTTTTGTAAACAAAAAACTACACGACACGGATGGATTTCCGGGTAAAGAAAAAAATATTGGCGAAGATAATGCGTACAAAAATATATGTAAGGCGCGAAAAAATTACATACTTATATGTCATTACACATAAGTACATTATAAGTACAAACATACCTACCTACCTACATAAGTAGATAATTTCAATTTTCCAGAGGCTGCTTTTGAATACGTAATTATTAAATTTTTTGTTTGATTGAACAAATGCAGTTTATTTTAGCCATAATTAGCCATTCATATGCTTTATAAACCGGAATGTGTGTATGTGTGTATACTTATAGAGAAATATGCAGTATGTGTATGTATGCTCATACTTATATATGTGTATCAAAATAGACTTCCTATCATCCTTGAAAGCCTCATAAAGTCGAACTATATAAATATTATTCGCATAACATATGTAAGTAAATTCTGTTTATGAGGATTTTCTCGTCGTGTTGGTGAGCTGAACATAAAAGAGAAGATGAGATAAAAAAATTCAAATAAAAAATTGCATGAAAAAAGTTAAAACGCATATAGTATGAAAAATTGGTAAAAAATAGCATTGCTTTCACATATAACAATTAAAATGCAATTTGACATAAAATTCGTATTGCACTTAAATACTTATTTTTGTTCTCTACAAATAAAGTTTAATTTGATGAAAATTTTTTAAGCGGCCAGTTTAACGCTTGATTAATTTAGTCTTTGAATTTTTATGCTAAAATTAAAAAAACATCGAAAATTAAAAACAAAGAATATAGTATACTAATGGGCATCAGAAAGATGAATAAAAAAAGGGGTTTCCGAAAAAATCTATAATTTTGAGAAAGCTTTTACTAATACTGATAGGGGTATGAACATAATTTTTCAGAGAAAAGTAATTTCTAGTCAATTTTACTACCTCTCCTCTCAGATAATCTAAGTGAGCGAGGTTTCTCTTAAGAATGTGGCTAAACGAAGAGAATTAACCAAACCCTTCTACGACCTCGGAAATGGTTCCCTTTTTTAGTTTTGTAGATTCGCACTCCAACTTTCTAAAGTTCCCGGTTAGAAGAAATTTCGCTACTCCGGGTTTTAATAAAGAATCATTGGCTTAGGTCCACAGAACAGTATGCTTCGCCGTCCACCATAGGAATTTCCACCCTCTGCTCTTCTGGAATCCTAGTGCGAATGAACTCTCAAGAGCAGCTCTGCATTCAGTAATGAAAACTTCAACAAGTCTCCGGAAAGAACTGAATTCTAGACGCTAGACGCTAGAGCTAGACGCAGATTCCTGCACTACAAGTTTTTCGCGCAGCGGGTCAAATTCGGTTAAATTTCCACCTGTTCTGTACTGAGAGGGAACTCTTACTTACTGTCACTAAAACTTCGTGTTCGTAAAGATTACAGATCTCGGCAGTGGTAGTTGGTTTCTGTAGTATTGACTTTAGTTTCTCACAGGAATTTCATCTGATTTTTTCCCCTTGTCAAACTCTGTTTTATTGTTTCTAATAGATCTCATTTTTATTTCATCAACATTGGGCTTTATTTTTCAGGGTAACTATGGCTTGACTTGATGTAGATTGCTTCTGACTTATGCTTAACTCGCCTTGTTTCCTTGTTTTTCATGCCTTCTCTGGCCTGCTGGATTGCTTTGTCATTTAGTATCGCTCTTTCGCTGGATTCTTCTTTTGTAGTTTCGTCGGGGTTATCTTCCCCAGATGTCTAGTACTCGAGTGGTTCTCCTTAGGGATGGTTGCGGGACGTTTTTAGCGAGCCTGATATCGGTGTCCGTGGTCCAGTTGTTGGTTCTCTTTCCCTACATACAATTCGTTGGTTTTTTTTTCGGCAGCAAAACAGTTTCGCCTTCTACTTCGAAACTCTATTTTTGATTTCCATTCTGATGTTCTACTGCCTTTGTGTGGTCTTCTTCATTTATTTATTAAAACTCTGGACTTTTCCAGAGTTTCATCTGCAGCCGCCATCTTCCGATTGAACTCCTGCATGGAGCAGCTGCGGCAGCATTTAGTAGTCCTCGTTGCCAGAGGAGTTTTTAGCGAATTCGGGCTCTCTGGTGTAGGTATCACGATTGCTGGCATCAACTCGTTTTTGAGGTTGTACTTAAGTGTGGCGCCCGGGAAGGCAGGAGTTTACTGATCCTCGAAAGGCACTGATGTCTGCGACTCGGCGATTTTCAAAAACTTTAATTGTCTTTTACTTTTTTTATTGTTTACATATTTTTTCTGTTGGGTGCATGCTTCAAGCTAGCAGTTGCCAGTTAAGTCCTTAAGGAATCTCGCGTTCAAAGGATAGCGTAAATCCTCGAGTAAATCTCAACTAGACCTATAGGAATAACTTAATGATGCCTTAGTTTCGAGAGTAATCGAGGACTCGCCGCGATTTTAAAGTGCCGGAGAAGATTGTGGCGCTATAAAAAAATAAAACTAAATATTTAAAAATAAAAATTACTGATCGATAACTAAATCGAATTCAATTAAATGTACCTAGACACCGCAAGCTCAAATCTTGATAAACATTTCGCTTCACGTTTAACCTGCGCCACTATTTATCACCCAATTTATATGAAGTCTGCTTTTAACGGACGTGAGCAGCCGTGAAAATTGGCTAAGCAAATCGTGGCATTTTATTTTTTATACTTTTTTATACCAAATTTCTTTTCAATGGCTTAGCCTATTCATTTTCCTTTTGAGGTGGCTTTAAGAGCACACACCTGTATGTACTAAGATATAAGTTTTGCATGTAATCAGGACTTTTATCACGCGTGACTTGCGGTACAACGCCTAAGGTTTGGCCCAAATTTATTAGCATACATTTTAGTATACTTAAGTCATGTTCTGTGTGTTGTCTTAAGCTCAATAAATACTTTCCGAATTTAATTTCTTTACAGCTTTAAACACTCGCATTGCAGTAAATCTCGGTTAAAGCGCCGCTAAATAGGCAACGAAGACTCACTTTTACTTTACGTGTTTGCTTGGAAAAAATTTAATTGCCAAGCAACAAACTTTGCTTCCATTTTTCATTTGTTTTACAAAA
>NW_016182742.1:0-5796 GCF_001687245.7 Rhagoletis zephyria | reverse complement strand
AATTACAACTTAAAAAGGAAAATATCCAATCGAAGTGGACTAGTATGAAAAAGGACCTAATTTCAAACAAAAGTACCTAAGTTAATAAGGGCCGAAAAATGTACAAATGTACCTACAAAAGCAACACTGCTTGTTATCGACAAGTATATTATCGAATAACATGATTAAAATGAAAAATTATTTTCTTCTAATTTTCAATAGCCGCACTGATGCTTCGGGGGTATTCGAGCTGCAATGAATGCGGCAGTGTTACTTTTTATGAAAGAGCATCGAATGTACGCGAAAATTTGGGTAACATTAAGCGTTCGAGTTACAAAATTTTAGCAATCAGTTGCTCATCATTCGCAAATCAAGGGCAACATAAAAATTTTTGCTGCTCAATTTCTGCAGCATGTCAGAATGTTTTCAGTGGAGCACCAGTCATTATTACGTAGCTCGAACACACCTCATACTAAACACTAAAATTTAATTTTTTGAAATAATTATAAACCATCACAATACTTTTTAAAGCATTTGAAATTTTTTATAAATTACCCTGCAAACCAAAGATCCCGAAATCTTAACGAAATATTTAGGTGTATCTCATTTCTGTAACGATTTTTTTACGAATCCTAAAGAAATTTCTGTACGAAAAATAAAGAAAATTCTAAAAAACAAATTTGCAAGAAATTCTTTACATAGCAGCGTTATTTTCATTGCTTTACCGCTTTTATTCCGAAATTTTGTAAAACAATCGATATGTGTAGGGTTTATTGACCGACTTCCGAAAAAGGAGGAGGTTATCAGTTCGTCGGGATATTTTTTTTTTTTTTTTTATGTATGTTACCTCATAACTTTGGACCACGTCAACCGATTTCGATAATTTATATATATATAGTTATTTTTTATTTTTGGAAATTCGGAAGAGACGAATTCTTTAAAATTTCTCTACAGTTCAGAATACTTTGAAAAAAATTGTTTGCAGGGTAGTTGTTCACATTGCTAAAAAAGGGAAAATGTGAAGAAAATGTCAGAAAACGGCTACCTTTGATAATTTGTAACAAAGTGTGTATCACAAAGAAAGGCTGTATATAACGGTGTTTAATATGAATTATAATCACTTTTTTCAGCAATATTTTCTGGGATCACCTGGGGGGAAGATTCTGTAACCAGTTAGCGAAAATTTTCGTATCGCTATCGCACTTTTTTACGCAAAAACATTTATATCATGCGTCAAAAAGTGCGATAGCGATCCGAAAGTTGTCGCTAACTGGCCACAGAATCTCGCTCCTGATTTGACCTTAATCACACACATACATATGTGCAAGTAAATATATATGTTCTTGATCACAATAACTCATCAACTGTCCATTTCTTCTTGGTAAACCGTTTTAATGGTCCGCTTTTACTTCTCTAACTTTCTTTTCTTCAACCAAATGCAATTCCTATAACTCACACATGTGCATATAAGCGCTTGCTTATGTACATACATGTACATACACACCTTTGCACATCAAATGTAGTTTCAACAGAAAATAGGTAAGTACTAGGTCCACCTCTAGCAGCAGATTCGGTGCTTCACTTCCACTTGAAAATCTAGGACTTCACCTAATTTTTCCTACAAAATACTCGCATAAGTACATATGTACATACATACGTCCAGCAGTTGAAAATTGGAATTCAGCTATTTTTGTTCTTATTGTTGTGTATTTTCTAGCTGCATTGGTATCAAGGTACACACTAGTATGAGTATGACTGTAGGCCTTTTGTGCTTTTCGAAGTGAAGTAAGTACAAGGATTATTAGCCATTAGTGCAACAGATTTCTGAATGAACGTTTGGTCGACTGACTGACTGCATCAATTCGAATCTCTTTATTCACAACTAGAAATG
The DNA here is from genome assembly GCF_001687245.7 of Rhagoletis zephyria. Classification (NCBI taxonomy): domain Eukaryota; kingdom Metazoa; phylum Arthropoda; class Insecta; order Diptera; family Tephritidae; genus Rhagoletis; species Rhagoletis zephyria. The sequence continues at coordinate 3,926 of NW_016182742.1, read as the reverse complement.
TTCCTGCCATTATGCAACTTACAGACATTCGACTACTGATTGACATATCTCGGTGGGATTTTCGTCTTAAGCGTTTTGCTATGATCTATAGGCGTTCTTTGTATGTACATTAGACTGCCCCTTAAGAATATATGGAAAAAAACTTGTTTGCAAATTTTAATATGCATACTCTCTATATTTGTGCTTTTTAGCCTAAATAGTAGAGCTCTTGTTAATCGACTAACCGATTAATCGGGTAATCGAATAAAAAAAATTGTTTCAGGAAATAATCGAATACCATTAATCGATTAACCGTTCACTTTCGACTAGCCGTTCATAATCGACTAGTTGTTTTCATTCGATTACTTGACAGATTCGACTATTCGAATAGTTGTTTTCTTTCAATATTTCATAAGATTTGCGGTTGATAGGCTTTGAATATTTATAGTACCAAAAATGGTGTGGTACTGCATGAATTATGATGGAGATGAATACGTGACTTGTAGCAAAATATGCAAAATTCAAAGTGCATCCATCACCTTCATAAACACATGGAATACAGGGTTGCAACAAGAGAAATGGGTAACATATTTGTTTCAATTAATCGTGCTATTGCACGAGAATTGTTTTTTCTTCTACGCTTGACATTTTTTGCCGGGCTTGATTCGGCGCATTCACTACTGTCTACATCTGTGGTCCTGGGGAGGATAAACTATGGAAAATTACCACTTATTAGTTCGTTAACATAAACATACAGTTCCAGGTCCTGCTCCTTGTTCCTCTTATGAATGGCCTTCGAATGGGTTGGCGATGTCGAATTATTATAGGCCATATTTTGTCCACATATTGAACACTTGACTTCTTTTCCACCTTCGGAATTAGAAAAGAAAGTCCACACCCAGCTACTCTTACGTAAACTCATTTTGGATGAAGTACATTTTTTGTTTTGAAGTGAGAAAAAATTTGTATTTAAACAACTTTCACTATTCGAATGACAGTTAATCAATTGCACGACTAGTCGAAGTTGATAAAACGATCGAATACTTGCTATTCGATTTTCAGTCAATGCAAAAGTTGCTACTCGACTATTCGAATAATCGGTTAACCGGATAATCGACTGTTAACAAGAGGTCTAATAAATAGCATATATATGAAGTTTTATGCCCGTAGGCTAACGATAACCCGTGCCGACTTTTAGTTGAAGTTTTAGTTAATAACTTGAACTTAGGCTGCCAAATCGTCCATGAAAACTTTGAAAATGCAATAAATTCGAAATGTTTGCCACATTTTAATGTATTTCTAGTAAATCTGCATCTTTAAATTTTTAATAGGACGACAGGATTTCTTCTAAGGACATCGAAAAAATTAGGTAATCGAAAAGTATAGCGGCTTTTTAACGGTGTATTATAAGACTGCAAAACGATATGTTTTCTATTCGAATAATTTGTGTATGTCCTGAAGGATTGCAATTATAGACCATTTCGTAATAGGTTGGACAGGGCTTATGATGAACATTAAATTATTAAATTCAACTTGTATTACAAATTGTATTTCCTCATTTAAAAAAATACCTTTCATAATACAAAATAATCAAAATAAATCGTTTTAGTCTTTGACATGTCCTCTCAAGTTGATATAATGGTTGTACTTCGGTATGACATAAAAAAAAAAAAATGTAACTAAACATAATTTTCATATCGTACTGATTTACAACAGTTGAACAGCCTGAAGGGACATATAAAATAAGAAAGCACATGATTTGGTTTATTTAATATTTTGTAAGGCATTTTTTTAAGAAAAAGGAATGTAGTAGAAAAGTTGAATTTAATAATTTTGTATTCATCATACGCCCTGCCACACCAATTAAAAAATGTTCAGAATTGCACGTTTTCAGGAGATACACAAATTTTTCCACTAGAAAAGATACATATGTACGGCAGGATTTCTCCCAAGGACATCGACAGTCTAATGTACATATGTATATAAGTGTCACAGCTGTAATACATGCGTATGTAAGTATGTTGGTAGTAGGGATGTCAATTTTTCAGCATTTTCCGATCCCGATTTTCCGATTCCCGATTGATTAGATTTAGCTATTCACTAGTTTTCAACAACTTAAATCTAAAAAATAGCTTCTATATTTTTTGAGAAGCTCTGCGACCATAAAATAAATAATAAATAAATAGGTTTGAAACCTACCTACCTTAAAAATGCCGGGATCCCGGGATTAGCATTCGTAGTTGATACACATATGTACTCTCGTTTTTTTTTTCTTTGGGGGAAAATTTACTGCAGACCGGATTTTTAATTCAAGTATACATGAATTTTAAATTTCTCAATCAATTTTCAAGAATTTTAATTAGCTGACTAGTTTGGTTGGAGCTAAAAGATTGAAAGCAGAAATTTAATTTGTTGACACGGCACTTTTTTACTACGCGCTACTATGAATGTGCGTAGATAGGCATAAATATGTACATATTCACATAAAGAAGCATCACTCTCCATACAAAAAAAAAACGAAACTGTTAAAATATTTTATCCAACTTCCACCAAAATATGTCGGAAAAAAATTTAAGATCTACGTGAGCTGGATCGATTTAGAATTACCCCCAAAAATCGAGTTTTTATAAATAAATATAGTCCTAAAAAATATTTTTTCCAAAAAATTACCGCAGGAGTTATTTTCAAATTGGTCCAGCTGACGTAAGTCTAAATATTTTTCCGAAAGATTTTGGAGGAAGTCTTAGAATATAATAAAATTTAAAACTCCGTTGAAAAAGCCGCAATTTTATTTTGGTGAGGCATCCTAATGCATGTACCTTAAACTGCTTCACTCCCCATACAAAAAGAAAAAATCGGTACTGTTTTGCCATTGGAATTATAAACCAAAATATTTCGGAAAAATATTAAGATTTAAGCGAGCTAGACCGAGTTGAAAATACCTCCAAAAATTTAGTTTTTTATGAATAAAAATAGTTTCTTAAAAATGTTTTTTGAAAAAATACCCTCAACTGACAAAACGGTTTAAGCTTAAAAAATTTTAAAATTCACGACTATTTAAGGAACATTTAGGGACTAGTTCTGCGCCATTTCGAGACTAGTCCACGCCAATTTGGGGACTAGTTGGCGATCATTATGGGAATAGTTTAGGAATATTCGGGGATTACTTCAGTATTATTTTACAGATCACTTCGGGAGCTTTTCAAGACTTGTTCAAGATCATTTCGAGACACGTTCCCGACCTTTTTGATTATTTCGAGGCCATTTCGGAGCTACTTAAGGCCACTTTGGACCTAGTTCAAGACTACTACACTAGTACGGATTCATTTTGGGACAAGTAAGGGAACATTTCGGTATCGTTGAAGTCTTGTTCACGACCTTTTGGGGATAAATTCACGTGTTTTACGATATTACTTCAGGACAATTTTGGGACTAGTTCGAGATCGTTTCGCCATAGTTCTAGATTAGTCACAAAACGGCACTTATTAAGTTTTGAAGTGCTTATGAAAAATACGTGCACTGATACCGGCAAAATGTAATGAAATTAAAGTTTAATTTCTAGCCTAACCGATCTACGTATGCAACTGAATCGCCTAATGCTTTGCCAAGCCGTAGACTGATGTTTACACAATTCAAATTTCATGAGTACTTGATACTCACCCCATTTTATTGGGTTATTAGTTATTACACTCGCTACTTGAGCCAACCAACCATCATGTGTCATGGGCACAAGATAATTGTATTTTATCTACATTTTCATATTTGCTACTTTTAAAACAAATTATATGTTTTTATTTTTAACTAAACCAAAATAACGGCAAGCTTAAAGCACTAATTTAACATTTGGAAGAAATGCAGGAAGATAGAAACGTTTAGCAATCGAAGAGGCTGCCGGTTAGAAAAAAAAAAGGAACAGTCCAGCGCCTTCGTCTTGGCCTGCAGGCTGT
>NW_016182740.1:0-5797 GCF_001687245.7 Rhagoletis zephyria | reverse complement strand
GATCTCATGTCTCATATTTATGTAAATGCATATGTATGTAGACACTCATTGATATTAGCAATAAACAGATATTCGAATAGCGTAAGGCTAAAGCAGTTGTTGCATTTAACAAAAAAACAACAAGAAGATTGTCTTCTTCTACACTTATATGTATGTACATATATCCATATGCACATTTTTTACAAGTATGCATACAAAGAGTTAATGGCATTCATCATCACCGCCCTTTTTTGCGAGTAATTCGGGTCAATCAAATGGGCCAGAAATATGGCAGATTAGCTAGTTATCAGAGAGGATAAGTCGCTTTTCACATCAGGAAATAGGCTTTGGAGGGGCTGATCACGAATTGTTTTAGGGATTACTTTTTTTAAAAAGTATAAAAGGTAAGCAACTAATAATGAGAGCTGGAGGTTCTATCCGGATAATACGGACATTCCTGGTATTAACCGAATACTCGAATATCCAGGGACGTGAACTGGGTATTTGGACTAAGAACGGGTTTTTGGCCTTTGGACAGCGGTGTCGGTATGGACCAAAGGGTCGGTAATTAAAAAAAATATGTATAGGTATTTGTGTTATTTTTTTTATTCAGTCACAATAAAAAAACATATATACATATATAAATGTAAAGGATCTATATCATGCGCTGTATGTACGTATGTACATAAGTAGTAAACAAATCCGTTAAACAACCGTTTAATAATTACTAACATTACATTAAATATTGGATAGCATATAATCATCTCAAATTACCAGGTAATTTTTCCCCTCTTTCAGCTACGTTTTCTCTGCACCCGGAAAGTTATTGAATTCACTGCCTGGTACGCTTATGTTAACCGACTGTCTGGAAGCATGCCAAACGAACGAAGCCTGTCGTGCGGTGAACTACGAGACCGGCTTGTGTGTGCTATTCTCGGCCAATGCAGACAAATTGCCTGGTAAGTAAACCCGATTTCGGCAGAGTCGATAAGAAAGTTATCAAAAAATTATATTTCAAATATCAGGCAACAAATCAATCAATTAAGCACTTAAATAGAGTGACTTCCTGCCTACACAACGCAAAAGGCTATATTTTAAAATTTAGAAATTTTACGCGATAAGCAAAACACGTCTTAAATTTGCATAACAAATGCTTTTCTGAAGAACCCATTAACTCTTTTTGTTTGTTTAAGATAACGCTTTAGATTTTTGGTATCTGAGAGCCAGTTAGCCGAATATTTAAAAAGTGAAATTCTGATATGTTGTTTCGTTCGTTTCACTTTTTTACGTTTTTTACTTTCAAGCCAACTGTCTCGTTAAGATTTTTCATTGACCTTGAAATTTAGTTCACACCAAAAGTCATTAGACATATTTTCGGTAGCCTAAGCTTTCAATCAAAAAGTTAAATTGATTATGTCACACAGTTAAAAAAAAGCTATCGTAATCTTATAGCAAGGAGCCAAATAGAATTAAGAAATCGAAACGAAAGCATAAAGCACGATAATGAATTGACAACGAAGTAGTTTTTTTTTTTGTAATTTTGGTTTCAAGTCACAGTACTCTGCCTGCTGCCATACTTATTTAGTACGTACGTTTTATAGGTAACAATCCATAAAAAGTGTAGCATCATTCGTTTGCTCTGTACAAAGTTATTGAACTTTGAAAATAGAGAGTTCTGCAAGTACTTTACGTCATGTTTTAATACTTTTTTTACGAAATGAAAACAAAGCGGCGGGCGGAGCGAAAACTTTGTGTTTGTTCTTATTTCGGCTAGTACCTAAGTAAGTGGTAGTGACCAATTAGGTTTCTTTTCGTTCAAATCGATGAAAAACTTTTCATAGTAACTATATTTTATATGTCCGCCATAAAACCTAAAAATGCCAGAAAAAAGCAATGGAGATAATAAAAACATCTTTAGCATTGTAAAATGGTTAAATAAACATTTGGATATTGTTATTGGAAGTCTCCTGAAGGTAACCAAAGTTTTCTGATAGAAAAATATTGATTTTGAAGAATTCCAATCCACGGAAAGTTGTTTTTTCCCTATATAAAATACATGGAAAACTTTAAGCGCTTTGAGCGACCTCTAAATATTTTTTGATTTCAAAATAAAAAAATAGGGGTGTACTTTTTTCGATATAAAGCAATCCTAGGGGGTGAGAGCATTAAAATTCCGACTTTACTTATTTTGGACCACCTTATTGTAAATACGTACCTACTGTGGCTCAAAGACGGGTGTTGATTTCTTTTAAATATTAGCAATTTTTTAAGGTTTAATTTTTTCATTATTTTTATATAAAAATACTGTCCAAGCTTTAGCCGAAACCATATAAATCCGAATTTCAAACATTATACGAAATTTGAGGAACTTTATCAAAATTTTCATAAAAATTTCGAGGTTTTTCATCTGAATCTTTACATAATTTTTGTGTAAGCAGTTTTATAGCCCATACAATTTAACAGCCGTACTCTAACAAAGTCACAAACTTTAGTACTATTTTGTAGTGGCAAGTAGTGCGCGCTTCCACTCCGTAGCGTATGGGTTCAAGCCCTGGTCAAAGCAACAACGGAAAAAATTTAGATAAAAGGTTTTTTGTTAACGCGGTCGCCCCTCGGCAGGCCCCTGCGCTTTGTGTGACAACATCAAGGCGCACGCCACAAATCAGAGGAGAAGCTCGGCCAAACACTAACATATGTGTAAGCGCCAATCTATTATTATTATTATAAAACTGCATACTTAGAATTTTTCTAAAAAATCTGAATAAAAAGTTGCAAATTAGTTTGCAAATTTAATGAATTTTCCTAAGTTTTGCACAAAGTTTAGAGATTTTATTATTATGTTTTCTGGTGTAGAATGAATAATATTTTTATAAAAAATTATCAAAAATAAATTAGAATAAAGAACTTTGCATATATGGCTAAAAATTCACTATGCCATGTTCGGCACTGTATGTATATCAGATCAGAAACAGTGACTATTAAAAAAAAAGTAAGCAAGTAGAAAACTCAGCAGTACGGAAACCATTGTTTTTGTTTTTATGCTTTTAAATAAATCACGTATCATTTACAGAACGAGTAGGAAATAATTGAGACGTTTCATTGTTGCAATTATAAGAAGGAATTATGACAGAACGAAACGAAAATTGAGCAGCAAAATCGTTAAAGACACCCAACGAGCTGGTAATAATTTGGCAGAATCAACTGTTTGATTACCAGTGCATATGTATGTGTGGGGCTATAATGCTGCATGATTTGGCAATAAATCGCGTAATAATAGAGTAAAGCATGCTCGTCGAGGCATTATTTTTATTTGCCAAAACTAACGAAAAAATACAAAATAATCAGGCAAAAGATGGTGCTTAGTTTCGCGCTTGTTTACTTTTACTAAAATACTTTTTTTTTGAGATTTTTTTAGACGCAACATCATTTCACTTTAACCCCTTAATTGAGAAGCCCAAAAGCTGTTAAAACGTAAAAAAAATCAGCGCCAGTCACAGTTCCTTAATATCTGTTTATATCGTTGCTATGTGGTAAACACGTTGCCGTCGTTCTACTACGCTTAGCTTTTGTGTAGCGGACATACAAATTACGCAAATAAGCTAGAGATATAGACTTAAGAACCATGCACTTCAATGGAGTTTACGCACTCAAGCGCTCTTCGGTAGCTGTGATGTAGCCTTCCAAGTGCGTAATTCGGTAGGAAAGGCTGCAACTTAAATTACAGTTATTGTTGAGTTACGTTAGCGTACGCATTTTTGCTATTCGAATTGAGTACAAAAAAGAATATTATCAAAACTTATTTACAAGTGAATGCTTCTGAAGGAAGGGAAAAAATGTAAGATACTACAAATTATACGAGTAAAAAATATTTTGATACTGACAGCAGATTTCACGATAGGTATAGAATTTTTAAAATTTAATTTTGATCTTTACTCGAATTAAGTAACTTAATTAATTGAAAAATACTATTTAAAATCAGCGTAAGTTTGCAGAAGTCCGCTAAAGTAGTTTAAGTTAAAATATAAATATTTTCTAAATTTGTTGCTTCATTTATTAAATTTTTCAACAAAAATAATGAAAGTTGAAGAGCCAAATTCTCCGTATATATGCATTAGCTTGGAGTGCACTTAATGTGTTTCTCTTGTCATCACCAACAATCTGCTCAAATACATTGTTAACATAAACCTCTATTTATTTCTCTCTTCTGAATAGGCGCCTTGACCAAATCGCAATTCCCCGTCTTCACAATTTATGCACAAAAATCATGTTTGGGCATTCGGCCGTGCTTACGTGCCTGGTGTGTTGATCGCGTACAGGGCTACAAGCTGAATGGCTATGCAAAGCGCACGATACCGGTGGTGTCGCGACGTGATTGTTTGGAATTATGCTTGGGCGAAAACGAATTCACGTGCAGGTGAGTGGAAACAAAACATATGTATTTAAAATTAACAAAGAAAAAAACTTTGCTTAACAATGAATGCCGTATTCTGTATAACTTTCAAAGGTTACAAAAAGAGGAGTAAATGTGCAACTATTCCAGAAAATTTAAAGACAAGATTTCTAATTCTTTCTATTTAAAAATTCCGATTATTTCGATACATACTTGTGGACCAGGGGAAACTTTACGTGATCTAAAATCAAACAAATTCTAAGAAAATCTAGCTAAAAATTTGATAAATTTTCGATTTAAAAGCTTCTAAGTTTATTTTATTCTTTTTTATGAATAAGGCACTATTTTCTATTTTGTGCACTTATTTTTTTTTTCGTAGTCATTATCATCGTTTCTATAAATTATTTGAGATTTTGCTATTATTGCGAGAATTATTCTTTTTTTCACTTTCCAATCATTTCATTTTCAACTAAACTGGTGTTTGTGTACCACATGCGGCGCTAAAAATCCATACGAAAGAACGTGTCTGCATACTTGGCACGACAAACAACAGCAAAACATGCCATTACAACACTTTGCGTGTGAAAATTTACAGCAGGAAGTGAAATAGCAAAATGTCAAAGTTACGTGTGTGAACTGACAAAAATTGATGATGTAAATTTTTTTATTTTTTATTTCTTTAACTTTAGACAAGTATANAGAAAATAATACTTCTCAGTCCCATAGAATTTGTTTTGATAACTTTTGATTTTGAAATTTTAGCAAAAGTCATTATAAACAATCTATGAAATTGAAAATGAAAAACGTGGAGCGCATGCAATACAAAGCATTCGATTTAATTGACAGTAGTCAAACTACATAACGTAGACCTAAAATTTCTACAGCGAAAGTAATATACTTTGAAATCGATTTTAAGCGGTCGTTATTGTGGGTATAATACATACATTCATATATTACTTTTCATATCAATTCAAGTGTATTAAATGACATGAAGAATAACTAAAACAATATAAAATAAAGTCAGGAATAAATAAAAGAAATAAAATATAATTAAAGAAATAAATTTAAAAAAAATAAATCAAATGAGATGAAATAAGACAAACTGCGATCAAACAGAATAAAATATATCTATCGACACTAAACTTTATATAAAAGACAACAAAATAAAAAAAAAACAAACAAAAATATTAATAAAATGAAATAAAATATTTTAAAATTAAATTGAACTAAATTAAGTTACATTAAATTAAACTAAATTAGGTAACATTAAATTAAATTAATATAACTTAAATTAAAATAAATTAAAGTAAGTTAAATTAAATTAATTTAAATTAAATTAAATTAAATAAAAAATAAAATTAAATAAAATAAAATAAAACAAAACAGAATAAAATAAAATAAAATAAAATAAAATAAAATAAAATAAAA
>NW_016182738.1:0-5797 GCF_001687245.7 Rhagoletis zephyria | reverse complement strand
TTAAATTAATAAAGTAAACAGTAATGGAAAAAGAATAACCAAATCCCTTATTTTGTTGTACATTTGCATAAATGTTTTGTATTCGAGCATTGATTAAATAAACAGCTCATTTTTTTAATTTTATGTATTTTTTTTTTTTTGAATTCAAACCAAATTTTAACGCAGAATATTTATTTTATTTAACGTTTGACATAAAAAAAAATATTTTTTTGATAATGGGTGGTAGCACGGAATGTCATAATCTGCTTAATTGTCAGGTGATTAATATGGCGACGAAAAAGTGACAATGGAACTACCTTCTTTTTTGTATCATGATTAATCTTAACTTAAATTAATAAAGTAAACAGTAATGGAGAAAGAATAACCAAATCCCTTATTTTGTTGTACATACATGACGTGGTATTGGATTCCGCATATACGAGGTAATTATTTATATATGTACTATCTAAGTATGTATTTNTTTTTTGTTGTACATACATGACGTGGTATTGGATTCCGCATATACGAGGTAAGTATTTATATATGTACTATCTAAGTATGTATTTATTTGAAGTAGTCTTTAGCCGACCATGTATATTATGTATTCTGTATATTATAAAACAAATACATACATACATATGTAAGTATATGAATACATTCATTCCAAATATTCTTACAGGCTANTATATATATATATATCTCACCACTTCTGAGACACTATCTTTCTGATACGATTATCGAAATCGGTTAACGTGGTCCAAAGTTATGCGGTAACATACATAAAAAAAAAATAAAATATTCCGACGAACTGATAACCTTCTCCTTTTTTGGAAGTCGGTTAAAAAGGTAGAGTATATTCGTTTAAGAATGTCCACGATTTAGATTTCCCTGATTCCATATATACACATTTGATATTGCCTTTTTTGAGGTGTATGGTGGAAAGTGTGTTCTAATATCTATTTCATACACAAAAAATGATCACGGCTGTACTTTTTTCTGATATATTACATACATATCTGTGTTCGTATGGAAAAGTAGCTTATGTCGAAAGGCTGGCTTTAGTATAAATCGGCATTCGCAGCATATGATTGCGAATGACTTACGGGCGCTAAGCCGTTTCAGCAAATAAACGTGCAAGAAATAGTTCCGATATTAGCAAGTCAATATTCTTTTTAAGGCTCATCAAAAAATTCCTTGTCGTTTAAAAAATAAAGGGAATGCCGCATTATACTAAAGCCGGCCTTTCGACATAAGCTACTTTTCCATGCGAACACAGNCGTTTCGCTCAATGAAATCAAATGCAAACGCATGCAAGTCAATTTCGGGTGACGCAAAAAAACAAATTCGACGGCATGCGTACCAAAACGCAAGCCGCGAATATTAGGTTAGCCTGTTACTTGGTTTCACTGCTGGGGCTGCCACTGCTGTTGCCACTCTCCTCAACCTCAACAGGTGTAGCTGGGCTATGANCATAACTCAGAAAAAAAAATCTTAGCTATTAGAGATTTGGGTTGATTGTAGTTCAAAGTGTATCTTTCCCGGTAAAAAAGCTTGAGAGAAAAAAATACACTTTGACNAAAAAATAACCAAAATTGGTTAAAAGTAACCAAAACGGCAACACTGGCTAAGCCATTAAAAGCGTATTGTGCGATTAATCAATTAATATGAGTTATAATAAATTTAAAAATTGTGCCGTCCTATTGCAAAATCTGTTGAAACAAATGTTTTTAAAAAGTATGCGTATTTTTAAATAAAATTGTTTGTACACAGTGTGCAAACCTCTACCACATATATGGCACACATGAAATGTTTAAAGGTGCAAAAATTTTGAAATTAAAAATACATTTCCTGCAAATAATAAGCCAAGGCGAATTTATATAAGGTGGTGTTACTAGATCAGCTGTTGAGATGTTTTTATTCGCCTCACGGCTTAAAATGTCAAATACAAAGTTGTTTACAAGGCGAATTCACCTAGCTTGTTTACATTCTGATTGTTTTCTTTAACGTGAGCTGACTTGAGTTTTCAAAATAATTGTGAAGTTTTGTGAATTATTTGTGAAAAAGTTTAAAAATAAGAAACATGGGAAAGTGCGTCTTGTGTACAAAGAAAGAAGAAACGGGAAAGGGTCCGTTTTTCCGAATTCCGACCGACGAGAGGCGAAAGATCTTGTGGACCCAGGCGTGCAGAGTGCAATTTCGGGCTAGGGACATAATTTGTGCGGATCACTTTGCTGATTCCGACATTATTTACGGGGCAAAACGGGCGAATTTGATGCCGAACGCCGTACCATACCATCCTTCGTTATTTGCTCCGACGAGTACAAACTGCCTCCCAGCCGAACTACTGCCTCAGTCATTATTTGCCTCGACGAGCTCCAACTGCCTCCCAGCCCTTCCAGTGGACTTAAGTTTTGAACAGTCAGAGTAAGTTATATATTTATAAGATTTTATGTAACTGAATTTATTAAATGTTATAGAGTGGGTTTCGTGCATACAAATACGCCAGATTTAACTGAAATTACTAACGCTCAGGGGTGGGATTTGATATCGCCAGTTGAATGCATTGAAGTCAGTGTTAAAGACTGCGAAACACAAACTGAGTAAGTGTATATAATTCATATGCATATGAGTATAAATTCATGTGTATGTGAATGCTATTATTTCTAAAACATGCTTCCAGCTTTGTAATTACAAAACCCAAAGCCCGGTCTGAAATATCTGACTTGAAGAAAGAGCTTAACAAGATTAAGGCAGAAAACAAGAAACTGCAAACTTCACTAGAAGAAGCAAATGTAGTTATTAATTCCTTAAAAAGAATATTCACTGAGGGTCAAATTAGAAAAATGATTGTACCTAGTATGTTTTATTAATTTTTGTTTAAACGTAGAACCATGTGTTACCTTTATTGGTTATAGACAGATCTGTGAAGTGGTCGTGGAAGGATGTTTCCGACGCAATATGTTTGCATGCTGCAGGACCTAGAGCATACAATCATTTATATGAGAAAGGGTTTCCGCTCCCCCACGTTTCCACGTTGCAGCGTTGGTATCGCAAAACCGACATTAGCGAAGGTATACTCCATACTACAATTCACTTTATGCAACACAAGTCTCAACTCTGTGACGATGAAAAAATTTGTGTACTCGCATTTGACGAGATGAAAGTCGTTGAAGCCTACGAGTATGACCAGATAACGGATTGCGTGAGAAAACCTGCTAACAACGTGCAAGTCGTAATAGCGCGCGGGCTACGAAAAGCGTGGAAGCAACCTGTATTTTACGCTTACGATTGTCAAATGACCAAAAAAATACTAGGTTCCATAATTGTGGCGCTTCACAATGCAGGTTTCCCAGTAGTAGCCATCGTGTGCGACATGGGGCCCACCAATCGAAAACTATGGAAGGATTTGAGTGTGTCAATTGGTAAGATACACACATATCTTTTACACTGAGTTCAGTTCTGTAAATATAAATGTGCATTAAAAAAGAGAAAAAGAATAATACAGATTAAACAATTTTGTATTTAGATAAGCCGTGGTTCCAAAACCCTGCGGACGAAAACGCAAAAGTTTTCACATTCGCAGATGCACCACATTTGCTGAAACTAATCAGAAACCATTTTTTGGACACGGGGTTGTTGTGGAGAGGTGAACTTATAACGACTCGCGCTATATGTGATTTAATGAAATTTACATCGCAATCGGATGCGTCAATAGCTTTTAAATTATCTGATGAGCATTTATCAGTTAAAGGAATAGGTAAATATCGATGGCTAAGTGCCATCCAGTTCGAAAACGCCCTATTTCAGAAAATTTTTAAAGAATGCCTTACACAGAATTTGATTGAAAAACGCCCCATCTCAGAATTTGGTCGAAGAGCGCCCTATATCCGCTGCCGATTCAAAAAAGGACGTTTTCCAATCAAATTCTGAAGTAGGGCGTTCTTGAAAAGTTTTCTGAGATACCTCAGTCATCGACATATAAATATACAGAATATCATACAAGTATAAAATTTAAACAAATTTTCAGGTCGGCAAAAAGTTAAGCTCGCAGCGCAGCTGTTCTCAAACACCACTGCCAGTGCTATCAGACGTTGTTACTCTTTGGGCTACGAACTATACAAACCAACGGCGACAGCAGATTTAATACAGTTGGTAAATGACTGGTTTGATGTGCTGAATTCCAGTATGAAAACTTTTGGTTATCCTGGAAAGGTATCTCATATCAGATAGGGATCTATGTAACCTACAAGACGCGACTACTCGAAACTCTACTACATTCAAAAACTCTTGAACCAAGACTTCCGCACATACCTGCCGCTTAAGTGCGTTAATAAGAAAGGGTTAAAAGATCACATGTATACAAGAGTTTCGGGTAGTTTTGTCAGTTCATCCTTAAGAAATTCATAAAAACTTTCATTGTAATTTACCCGATATTTTTCTTGCTGGGTAGCTAGTCCTATTGTTTAATTATGACTTTATCCCCAAAGGAACCTTTTGGAACAGCATTATCAAACCAAATGGATGTTTTGAATCGTATGAACGAATACATGCTGTCCCCCGTCATTCTTAACAAGAACGGGTTGGAACATTTCCAAAAAGGAATTATTATGACAAATAGAGCTTTGGTTATGCTTTACGAAAACGTGCACAAAAATTCAAATGTGGAATTTATTTTGACTGACTGGCTTAATCAAGATGTATTGGAGCATTTCTTTGGTGCTATACGTAGTAAAGGTGGTCTAAATGACCATCCAACACCAAAGGAATTCAAATATAGGCTCCGAAAATACATCTTAGGTACTAAATTTTATATCGATTATTAATAATTAAATACACGCCCATCTTTTGTAGCGCGGAATACCGAGATATTGCAGGGCACAGGAAATGATGCAAAAGATAGCACCGAGTGGCTAAGTTTTTCTGAGTCTCAGGACCTGCCGAAATCAGAAGAATGCTCTTTGAGCGGAATTACTGATTCTGAGGCTTACGATGAACTTGCTACTGATGACAAATTTGATGAAGAAATGGAGCCGGATGTTATTACTGCACTTAACTCTCCGCACACAGACGACTGCGACACCCTCCACGAAGACGCCTTGGAATATATTTCCGGATTCATAATAAAAAAGCTTAATCTGGAGGAGTACAAAAGCTCTGAGAGTTCGTTTACTTGGGTTGACCAGGTATCTAAGGGATATCTGCATAAACCGTCCCCATTATTTTTAAATGCGATAAAAAGGCTAGAACTCCTTTTTAACAACCTGAATTCTTCAGAAATTGTTCATTGTAAGAACTTAAAGCAGCGTTTGGTTGATAGCAGCACCGACATTGAACTCCCAGAAAATATAAAAAAATTCTTTTTCAAGTGTAGGATTCATTTCCGTGTACGTAATTTGAACAAACGCTTGAAAATTCAAAAAGCAAAGCAAAGAATAGTTGGTCTTAAAAAATTCTTAAAAATTAAGCTCTGATTATAGTAAGGTAAATTCATTTACTTAACCATGCCCATTTTTCTAATATTTCATTAACTTTGCATTGTATATTTACTGGCATTAATATCTTTTTCAGGCCTATATCACCGATGACTTTAGTTTCATACTATTGAAGTTTTAATACACACAAAGTAAATAAAATTTCAATTAATATCACTTAGGGCCGTTAACTTATCTATTTTAAAGTGTAGTTAAATTATTAGTTAATTCTGTGGGATTTTATGTAGATAAATTTAACAAATGATTTAACTATACCTTAAAATAGATAAGTTAACGACCCCTGAACATATAATCACTGCACATATACATATATTTCATTTAACTTA
>NW_016182737.1:0-5797 GCF_001687245.7 Rhagoletis zephyria | reverse complement strand
ACACTATTGAGAACACTGACATCAGAGAGGTGCAGTGCAGCCAGATATTTGGCGCCATTGAGCGGGCAAAGCACTCGCTGCAAATTGAGGACTACTCAGTCTGCCAGACGAATCTGGAGCAGATTTTCCTTTCCTTTGCCCGGCGACAGCGTGATGAAGACAGCAAAAGCAATAAGGATGATTACCGAACGCCGACCAGTAATGGAACGCAACACTGATCTCGCTAATCTAATAAACGAGAGAGATAGGAAGGAGAGAATTACGAATCATCAAGAAGGCATGACTTATTTATTTCATCATTAAGAATAAAGAACATATGGGAAACTGAACTGCTAATAAAAAATATAGCTTGCACAATGGAATGAGTGGAATTGGCCATTCCGCATTTTCTATGTGATGTGTTTCAGTCCGAGTCAATCGGAGAGTGGAAGTATAACGGTTGTCTCGCTCAGGTAGAACTGCTCTCCAAACGGGCAAGCAATTGCTCATTTATCTTGCATTCCTAATTTGTTCAGGAGGTCATAAATTACCAACACAGTCTCAAAATGTATAAAATTAGTAAAATGCACTTACCTCTTTGAACTCCTTAACTGCCTTAAAGTAAAGTCGTTGCTGCTCAACTAAGTCGATGTATTCAGTATTTAGCTGGTCTCTCTTTGTCTTTTCTAATGCTAGTCGTTGTTGTATTTTAGTCTTGTTTTGAATGATAGACTCGACAATTTGTTCAAACTTTACAACAAACTCCTCTTTTACCATTGCACTTGAAACGTAAGCTCTAAAACAATAAAAAATTAGTTCAGTGTCATCTTCAAGTCATGTAAAATGTTACTTTTTAAAGTTGTCTAAAATTGAGTTGATCAAGTTGAACTCTTTCTCCAGATAGCTGCGCTCTTCAGACAAAATGTTGTACAAAGTGAAGAACTTTTTTGTTTCATTGTGTTTGTTTGACACTGAAAAATTAGTCATGATTAGTTTGAGTCAAATACTCACTTCAACTTGCTTACGTTGATTGTACAGCTCAAGAAAGCGCTTTTGATACTGTCCCAGTTCAGTTCTGGTGGGCACATCGTCAAACTTCCTTTGAAGCGTTACGTATCTTTTATTGACGTCAGCAAGCTTCTTCTTGATACTATCATGTCTTTCCTGGTGTACTTGCAAGTCCTTATCAATTGCTTTGACTTTGTCGCTAAGCTCAGGATTGTCAGCCTTTTTGCTGTCGAGTAGTTCAATTTGAGCTTCAAGTCGTTGCTTTTCATCACGACAAAACTGTTTAAGCTCGGTTTTTTGCTTCCGTAAAGCACTGAGCAATTCAGTTATTTGCAGTTTTTCAGCTTTCATTTCAGAACTCTCATTCTTCTCCATTTCTTCAGTCTCTTTCAGCTTGCCGTCTATCATTTCTAGTTTTTCCTAAATGATTGAAAATAAAGTTATTCCTTAGGTTAAATGTTTTGCAATTTTTTATACAAACTTTGACTGTTTGAAGCTTTTCATCAATATTTGATTGCGACAGTTTAGACAACTCGGCTCGACGAATGGAAATTTCATTCTTGAGCTTAGCTTCCTTCTTCAAGAAGAGCGCATCAATGCTCAAAGCAGTGGCATTTTTCTTTTCAAGCCCTTCAGCAATTCTTTTAATTTCCTCTGAATTTTCGCTGAGAATTGAGCCAACAAAAGAGGAGGAAAGTTTGGAAAAGTTTGATGCTTCATTTTCATCCATTTCAGTCATTGAGCTTAGCAAGTTTTCCACCATCTNGGAGGAAGAAAGTTTGGCAAAGTTTGATGCTTCATTTTCATCCATTTCAGTCATAGAGCTTAGCAAGTTTTCCACCATCTGGCTGTCAGACTCCGATCGAGGCTTCTGCTGACTGGACGAAACCTGCGATTGGTTTGCCTTGGTGGGGCTCCTTGCGTCTGAGCCTGACTGGGTGATTAGTCGTTGACTAGAGCCAGTGCCCAGAACACCGTACTCGAGCATGGTGGTCCTGGTGCGCACATCCTCCCCCTGCAACNGCGAAACCTGCGACTGGTTCGCCTTGGTGGGGCTCCTTGCATCTGAGCCTGACTGGGTGATTAGTCGTTGACTAGAGCCAGTGCCCAGAACACCGTACTCGAGCATGGTGGTCCTGGTGCGCACATCCTCCCCCTGCAACTTTTCACGCGTTGGATGAACAAAACGCCGACGAAGTTGAGCCTTGATGGGATCAACCAGCTGGTTGGCCATTACCGCATCTGAAAATATCACAGAGCCGCTTGATGAGTCTTTGTGGTTGTAGTGTCGGTTAAATTGCCAGGCTGCGTAAGCTCGAATGTAGTCAGAGGTTTGTTGGCGAGTTTCAAATGATTTCTTCACTAGCCACTGAATTACAGGGAAAATGTGAATGCAATCAAGACCTTGTATTTGATGGGGCTCAAGCTTGAAAGGGCACTTCATCTTCTGCAAGACGCGGACAATCTTTTCCGTTAAAGCACTACAGAGGATATAGATAAAAGTAATTCTGAAAGTCAACAACCTAATGTAAAACCTTACATTTTCTGTCCAATAGACAAGGTCTCCTGGTAGAAGATGTCAATATCAAGGTCAACATTGCACATTTGTATTGCCCAGCACATTCCACCGATAATCTGAATAAAAATACGAAATTTAGAGATTTTTTCAAAATAACATGACACTACAAACCTTGTCAAAATTATGCAGTCCTTTGATTCGTGCCCGAAAGTAACCACCCGCCACGAGAAGTTCTGATATTTCGCCCATTTTGGCAATTTGTTCCGGATCTTCGCGAACATCATATATTTGAAGGTTACCCTTGTTCTCGGCACTTTTCGCTTCAAATAAATCAGTGCGAAACCTAACAAAAGATGCTCATTTGTCATTGAGGATGATGAAAGTTATAGAAGAGTAACTTTACCTTAATTTATTTAAATCACTTGCACTTATTTTGAGCTTGTTACACACTTTAACACTGGAAGTTTTAGGAAAAGATGGTGCTACCACTACGGGTGATTCTCTACTGGCAGTTTGCTTAACAGTCTTTGGAGAACTAGATTGTTTGGCACTGGTTGAGGCTGCTGAGTTAGTTTCTGATGATGATGGCGTTGGTGGCTTCGGAGATAGTATCTTTGGCTTTGTTGGCAACGAAGGCCTAGAGTGGACGGGCGGAGGAGAGGAGGAGGATCCATTTTCAATGACAGCAGGCTTCTTGAGTAGGGAAGACCGGGGAGGTACTTTCGGCTTGGGTTCCTCCATTGGTGCCGCCAGTGAGGACACGCGAATAGAGCACACACACTTGGACGGAACAACAACAACAACCCACACAAACACACACTGGCCAGTGGAACGGTACGAAAATTGAAACGCCGCCGCCGCCGTCGCAGCTGTAGTCAGTGGCCAGTCGGTGTCAGAGAGAGAGAGAGAGACTCGTCTGCCAAAACATTGCACTGCACCGTACTAACCAGCACTGTCGACCACCAGCACTGTGTCAAGCAATCATCGATTGACTGGAGTTTTACAAGTTTTTGAAAGCCAACTTCTCTAGTTCATCCATCTACTCTTTTTAATGACACAAATTCAAGTTATAAAAATGAAAACAAGTCAAGTGGATTGGAGAGACCACTGGTGCTCATCCTCGACCATTTCCTGGTAGAGCACACTGTCGACAAAGTCCATTTTCCGCTGCATTCGACAGTAAGCCATCAGCCCGAAGCGCTTTACTTCTTGCGCACATTTGCGCTGATCAGTGAAGTGCTGGGCACTTCGAGTCGTTAATGACCCTTGCTGGGCATCCGTTTTGGGCAGTTCTAAAAGAGATTCTACTCGCTTTTGCAGCGCCTGCACAAATAGATCTTCAGTAAGTGGCCAGGGCCGCTTTTGGCATTGATTTGGTAACATTAGAGAAAAGTGTGGCATTGGGCAGTTGGCGTCAGTGCAAAAGGTGCCCTTGCTTTGCTCTTTGCACAGGTCCAAAAGAAATGTTTTGTAAGCTCGAATTGAAGGCTGCTGATTTAACTGGTAGAGCCTATCGCCATCATCATCGTCGTCTATTTGCGATAGCTCGATGTTCTCAATGGATTTTTCCAGAGATTCTCTATTGGAAGATGTTTTTTTGAAAGCATAGATACGTTTTGCAACACGTTCAATGAACACTTTAACGTCAAATTGAATCTTTGTTTTAACTGGCGNCGATTTGGTAACATTAGAGAAAAGTGTGGCATTGGGCAGTTGGCGTCAGTGCAAAAGGTGCCCTTGCTTTGCTCTTTGCACAGGTCTAAAAGAAATGTTTTGTAAGCTCGAATTGAAGGCTGCTGATTTAACTGGTAGAGCCCATCGCCATCATCATCGTCGTCTATTTGCGATAGCTCGATGTTCTCAATGGATTTTTCCAGAGATTCTCTATTGGAAGATGTTTTTTTGAAAGCATAGATACGTTTTGCAACACGTTCAATGAACACTTTAACGTCAAATTGAATCTTTGTTTTAACTGGCGTAGTACCACTGTCCAGCAGCAGCAATGACCCAGTTTGTGCAGTATCACATTTTGACTGACTAGAAGTGCCGTTGATGATCGATGGTGAGGTTTGGTTGAAAAGTTCTTGTCGACAAGACTGTGTTATTGTTTCAAGTGTAGAATTTAAAGTGTTGGAAGATTTTTCCGGTTGCAGTAATAGTGAAGGAGGAGTACTTTTGGAATTCGATTCCAAAGCATTCCATGGCAAAGTCTGATTAAAAGGTTTTATTCGAAATCGATATATCCTGTTGCAAANAGTTTTTTCCGGTTGCAGTAATAGTGAAGGAGGAGTACTTTTGGAATTTGATTCCAAAGCATTCCATGACAAAGTCTGATTAAAAGGTTTTATTCGAAATCGATATATCCTGTTGCAAAGCTCATTCCAATCGGGAACATCGTGAGGAGTGCAAGCGCCACTACTGTCGTCTGCTTTTTTAAACTGTGCTGATATCTCTTCAAGACGACAATCATCCGATGTAGAGTTGGTGTGTGCNCACTGGCGTAGTACCACTGTCCAGCAGCAGCAATGACCCAGTTTGTGCAGTATCACATTTTGACTGACTAGAAGTGCAGTTGATGATCGATGGTGAGGTTTGGTTGAAAAGTTCTTGTCGACAAGACTGTGTTATTGTTTCAAGTGTAGAATTTAAAGAGTTGGAAGTTTTTTCCGGTTGCAGTAATAGTGAAGGAGGAGTACTTTTGGAATTTGATTCCAAAGCATTCCATGACAAAGTCTGATTAAAAGGTTTTATTCGAAATCGATATATCCTGTTGCAAAGCTCATTCCAATCGGGAACATCGTGAGGAGTGCAAGCGCCACTACTGTCGTCTGCTTTTTCAAACTGTGCTGATATCTCTTCAAGACGACAATCCTCCGATGTAGAGTTGGTGTGTGCTGGTGACAGCACTGAATGGTCAATGCTGTACTCCCCTTCAGAGTTGCTGTCTTTAGACTTGCTAGATGATGAAGTAGTAGAGCTTTTGGCATTTGTCCTTTGCCACCACTTCATACGATCTTCTCGTGAGCTGTTCACTGGTCGCTGCCTTCGAAGAATGTTAGTTTTTAAAAAGGACTTTTTGGCGTGATTAAGCTCGTTTTCGTAGTTTGCCAGCCCAAAGTCTCTGAACTCGCTGTCAAACAGATTATCAACAGAAGAGAACCGGGATAATTTTGAAAATGGTTGCTGGTGTGGTTGTTTTGGGGCACCATTACAATTCATGATAAAATGTTCAAATTTTTGACTCGATTTCTCTTCAATCGTTTGTTGCACAGAAAGGTGGAGATTAGAGTC
>NW_016182736.1:0-5797 GCF_001687245.7 Rhagoletis zephyria | reverse complement strand
AGTATTATTTTCTTGTTTTTTGATTGATTATTTTTTTACTTAAATTTTTTATTTTATTTCGATCTAATTTTCCTTTATTTTCATTTTAATTTTTTATTTAATTTTCTTTTATTAATTGGTTTTTATTATTTTAAAAAGAAATAAAATACCGATACCGAATAGTCTGGGCACCTAAAGTTTGCAGGAAAATCTTTCAAAATTCCGGAACGTTCAAACCTCGTATCATTCTATGCGTTTAATTTTACTGNCACCTGGTCTTTCCAACGCAGAGGAGGCCTTCCTCTTCCTCTGTTACCAGCATCGCGGCCCGCGTTGAATATTTTCAGAGCAGGAGCGTTTCTGTCCATCCGAACGACATGGCCAAGCCAGCGGAGCCGCTGAATTTTAATTCGCTGCACTATGTATATACCTGAAGTTTAGGTTAGCTGAATCCTTATTGTAGACTTACCGAGGATGCATTAATGGACTGCGGTGCGGAGGCGTCGTAGGAGATGTTAAATATCTCTTTGGTTCCGACTATCGAATTTTGCTAGTATCTTCCAAGCGAAAGTGCTGGAGATCCAGAGGGCCTTAGAGAGGAACAGCGTACAGAAAGCGTACATTCTCTCGTATAGCCAAAGCACTTCTGGCACTTGCCTCGCCTATCCACTTAGACTCATATAAAGGGAACTGTATTTGCAAGTAAAAGCGATGGTTCTAGCAACTAGCCAAATACCCAGGTACGGTCACCAGGTTGTAATAACATCAGTGAAAAATGTAGGGCTTCAAGACCTAATTTGCCTACAGTTGGTTTGAAGGTTTATATGGCAAATTTTGACTTCTAATGTGCTCCTAAATATTGTGCCGGCAGGTTAGATTTCTGTCCAGAATGACTGCCAAGCTACTTGACACCCTCCGAGGAAAAAAATCTTAGACCGAAATTTCAAGATGGTTTGTGCTAGGTGGCATAGGCGATTGATGTGTGAAAGAACATTCCGTGCGTGTGTCGGGTTTCAGCCCACGTAAATTAAAAAAACTAACGTCCGCCTCTATTAGAATGCTATTCAGGGTGCCTTCAAAGTCTAAGGAAACGCCCAGTGCGAGCTCTCTAAGGGCTAATGCCTGCTCAAAAGTTGCTACAATCTGATGAAAAGTTTTTTCTTGGCTTCTCACAGGCATGCTGACAGCTAGATAATTTTTTAATATTTTTGCCGGATATGTATATCGAGTAATTTTTCTATCATCTTGCGAAGAAAAGGAGTAAGGCGAATGGGTTGAAAGTCATTTCGATTTGCATAAGGTACTTTTTCTCTTTGGAATTAATACGACTTTCGCTATGGTCCATCATTTGGCATGAAATTTATTCTCATTAAGGCCCTTTATATAGATGAATACTAGAAATGGGCACAGAATGCTAAATACTACTACACCTTTTCGAATCGTATTTCCGAAAAACACAAATGTATTTCCGAAAACTACAAATGATTTTCAGAAAAACTCAATTAATTTTCAGAAAAGGCCAAATGTGTTTCAGAAAAACTCAAATTATATTCAGAAAACCTCAATTGATTTTCAGAAAAGGCCAAATGTGTTTCAGAAAACCCCAAATGTATTTCAGAAAACCACAAATGTATTTCAGAAACACTCAAATGAAATTCAGAAAAGGCCAAATGTATTTCAGAAAAACTCAATTGAAATTCCGAAAAACGCAAACGAAATTCAGAAAAGGGCAAATGTAATTCAGAAATCATTTCCAGAACACTTTTATCTATGGACTTTTTATCATCACTCTTAGGAAACATAATAGCTTATAAATTCATATCCCGATTAACCCCTCTCCCATTTTTTGTAATGGAGTAAAACAGAATAACACTTGTAAAAAAGCATATTTATTTAAACGAAATGTTTTAAATTCCTACAGACATATCCTGCAAGGCCAAAGCATCCAAAAAAAACCGATGAGTGCTGGATAGCACGAGCGCAATCCGCAGTAGTAACGCTTTCTTTCGCTTGGCGAATTATTTCTTCCAAGTATTGCATTCTCCTTTCTACTACTCCCGGTCCGTCGGTAGAAGGAATGCCCATATGAGTTTTGACATAAGTTTTTATTTTTGCCCAAATATTCTCAATCGGATTGAGTATGGGCGAGTATGGACCCAAGCGCAAAAGGGTAGGCGAACCGCTACTGCCAACTACTTGCTCAAGCCTAGTATGACAGGGTGCATTGTCGCACACCAATACCAGATCTGACAATGTGTTACCCATGCTCGTGTATTTTTTTACATAGATGTTTGAATCCATGCCCATTTGTATCTTTAATTCAAAACTGTGCCCTTAATTGTAAGATTATTTATGTAAAGTGTAAGAAAACAGTTTGGAAATCTACAACTGGATTTTTCTGTAATACATTTGTGTTTTTCTGAATGTCAATTGTGTTTTTCTGAAATACATTTTGGATTCTCTGAAATACATTTTGCCTATTCTGAATTTCATTTGAGTTTTTCTGAAATATATTTGGGATTTTCTGATATACATTTGGCGTTTTCTGAAATTCATTTGGCCTTTTCTGAATTTCAATTGAGGTTTTCTGAATATAATTTGAGGTTTTCTGAAACACATTTGGCCTTTTCTGAAAATCAATTGAGTTTTTCTGAAAATCATTTGTAGTTTTCGGAAATACATTTGTGTTTTTCTGAAATACTATTGGAAAAAGTGTAGGTCCCCCAGGCACTGTAAGGTTGGAAAGACCTTATGAGGTAATCTACCTTTTTGGCATCTAAAATTTCTTCAGATGCCTCGGGCAAATAGAGATTAATATTATTGTCAGGTGCCTCAGTATACTCCGGAAAGTGTGCACTAAGATTTACCCCTTGCAGTTCATTGCGAGATGATGTCCAGTTGCCATCTGCGTTCTGATAAACATCTGAGTAGCGGCGTTTTTTAGAGCTTATCCTCTGGTTGGCTTTCTATGCAGAAAGAGTTATATTTGGGCTCTTCTTATAGAACCTTTAAACTTTGCTAAGGCTTCCTTGTAGGCAGGCCATTAACAATTTCGCTTTGCAGCATAGACAAGCCTACTGGATTCCTTCATAAGGAAGGCGATGCTTTTCAGCTTCCTTTAGGGAGTATAGTTGGGTAGAAGACGATGAGGGCAATATTGCGGCGTCTCCATTTATTTCCGATTAGCTTAATTCATGGAAAGCAGCAAGACTTGCGTATGAAAGCCATACACTTGTAGCACGACTACAATATTATTATAATTCCAGAAGGTCCAGAAAGTACATAGAAGAGCTTTTCATTCAGCTGAAGTTGTACTATAGAGTAATGCCGCCAAATACCGCATAGTGAAAATTTTATAACTTTTTTTTTTAATATGTGGAGATAGCAATTAGTTTAAATTTCCCTGTCTCGCCTCTATTGTTGTCGTACCACAACTAATAACAAAATTTTACAAAAATTCCATTCCGCCACCCAATGCATAAATCTCCGTATCACCTGCAATTTCGGATCCTAACACTCCTTCACAGTGGACTATAATCATCAATTACATAAACAAATCGAGCTCAATGCTGTTCGTATATGCATCCGCATCATTAAAGTGTTATTAATATGCTATCAGCATGCACATACATACATACTGACTCACTGCAAATACCATACCCATATGCCGCATAACGAAAGACTCAAGACACAAACTTGCTGGCGCTTAGCTTACCTATGAATGTATGTACATTAACTACACTTGCTCCATATGATTTCCTGCTTAATTTAGTGTAACATTTGATGTATGCTATTTTTTTTTTTCTTAAATTCATGCCTACAAATTACCGCTTGATTTTGTACGCGCATTAATGACCATCATTTTTGGTACACTTAATCAACTTTGCCACACTAATTTCCATTGGTTTTTAAATGATAGAATTAGTTATTGCCTTTTTGTTTTCATAGTGGTTTATTGTTAATCCAATTAGTTTAATCTCACTGCTGTGCATTATTCACGTATCATCATTAATTTTGTACGGTGCAATGCATCAATTATGAGTTATGTATGCGGAACCAAATATGTGGCGTGAAGCCTTATGAATGATCACTCCGCTCATAATTTATTTTTATTTTATTGAAGCATAAATTGTAACAAATGAAGCTAAACCTTTATTTATAATTAAAAATTTTTAAGATATTTAAGTACGATTTTTGTTATTAGGGTTTGACTCACCTAGCACCTTCGGAAGGTACTGAGTAAGAAGCATATTTTGCTCTAAAGGAAAATATATGCGAAAATTACGGTTATGTATTTTTTTTAGTTCTATGCTGCATAAAAATATATACATATATGCATTGGCGGATGGTGGCGCATCGATTCCGTCGTCGTCGACTGTATGTTCAGGGTCATCCCCTGCGCTGGTTTCATTATGGATATCAGTTACTAGGCTGGTGTGATTGTTCTTACAGGAATTTGTGGTGGTCTTGAAACCTTGAACATCTACCAGCTGGGTAGGTGTATGCATCCGAATTATAGTCCTTTAAATGTTTGTCGAAATGGTTTCCAAAAAAGAGGGGTAATATACGAGGATTTTCGAATTTTGTCATTGGAAGGGGATTTTTACGTGGCGGGTCCCAAACCCAGCGCATAAAAGTTATTTTTAGGAAAAAATGTTTTATATTTGATACAAAAACTTACCATACATTCGAAAAATAGGATTTCTGGAGAAAATCGATACTCACAAAAATTAAAAAAAGTGCGTTTGATTAAAACATATTTTTTTGCAAAACATTCTTTTAGTATTTTTTGGGAAAATATAAACTAATTTTGAGATAAAATAATATTTTTATATTTATTTAGAATTGACAAAAATTTTAAGAAAAAGAAAAAAGTTATAACTTGCCAAACATTACAAAAGATTAAAAAAATATTTTTTTATAATCATAATAATTTTTTGAAGGGAATAATTTGTTGGGTAAAAATAATTTATTTTTTGGTAAAATAAAAATGTTAATGTAATCTTAATAGTAATATTCGTTTCTGAAATAAAATGACTTTTTTAAAAAAGAAGTATATTTTTGAGAAAATTTTTCTTCTTGGAGAATTTTTTTTTTTCGTTTCAATTAATTTTTAAGTTCTTGGTAGAGAAAAAAAAGAATATTTTAGAAAAAGCAAATAAATCACCAAAGTTACAAAAATTACCAAACAATATTTTTTTGAAGAAACAATATTTTTTGTAGAAAAATATAATAAAATTGCCTAAGTATTGTTTAGCTGTTTTTATAATATTTAAGAAAAAGTATTTCAAACTAAAATATATTTGCTTAAGGAAAAATTAATTGTTTTTGTTTATCGGCCTTTAAATTTTAGCCTGATTTAATTTTTATTTTATAAGCTCAAGGCCCAGAGAATACATAAAACACAGGTTTTAGTTCTTTAATTTTTAATATCGATATTTCGACCTCAATCTGAGGTCATCTTCAGGAACTCTTAGTTGTGCCCGGNATTTTTTTTTTATTTAGGCCTCCGTGAGTCACAATCTATAATTAAAATCATGTCTTAAAAATTTTATTTTGTTTCCTCCTTTTTTTATGGTTTATGATTCCGAAAGGGTTAACCTCAGATAGATCAATAAATAACAAAATTGCCAAGAATAGAAAAGGCAAAAATATGTTTTTCTAGAAAAAAATCAATTTTGTTATTTACAAAAGAAATCCATCCATCTTTGAAAGAAATTAAATACATATTAAAATCATAATGAATGCAGAGCGGGCAATACCAACTGTTAGTTTATTTGCTCGACTCATCGCAGGAGCTTCCAAACGCCGCATAAAA
>NW_016182735.1:0-5798 GCF_001687245.7 Rhagoletis zephyria | reverse complement strand
CACTTATGGTAACATGTGCATATCTTGGTAACCGCTGCACCGATTTCTTCCAAACTTGGCACAGTTGTTGACCTTAATACAGCATACTAAATGGCCGAAAATTTAAAAAATCGGACAATAACCACGCCCACATCTCATATAACGGTAATTTAGAGAAATACAAAATCTTCGATAAATCAGAAAATATTAAAGCTAATTTATTCAAAATTGATGCTTGCAACAATTCTATACCATGAAATACGCTTATGGTAAAATTTTGGAAAATGGGCGTGGCACCGCCCACTTATGATCACATATATGTATCTCGGTAACCGTTCTACCAATTTGTACCAAACTCGGTATGGTTATTGTGCTTGCCACATAATAGCAAAACGTTGAAAATTATTGAAATCGGACTAAAATTACGGCCGCTTTTCATTTATCGGTAAATTTCAGAAATGCTCGAAACATCAATATTTCGAAATTTAAGGACGCTTATTTACTCAAAATTGCTACAGCCCGGCTTACGATGTAGCGTTTCCTTTCGGAAAGGTGAAGAAACATATATTTAATACTTGCGCCGGGTATTTAATGTTCGGCTCCGCCCGAACTTAGACTTTCTTACTTGTTATATATATAGATTGGTTTACCTTCACATAGTTCATTTCGATAGCGGAGTGGAAGATCCACCTATCTCTCCAGCCAGTTCGAAAACGCCCTATCTCAGAAAATTTTTCAACAATGCTCTATCTCAGAAAACTTTTCAAGAACGCCGTACTTCAGAATTTCATTGAAAAACGCTGTATCTCAGAATTTTGTTGAAGAACGCCTTATCTCAGCTGCCGATTCAGCTTATTTTCAATGTATTTTCGTTTGAGAAAGGGCGTTTTGGAACCGAATTCTGACAATAAGGCTCACTATGAAACGTCAATTGCATTGCATACGTACAAAGTTTAATATTCCATAAAGTCGACCTACAATTCCGAAAAGGTGATCATTTTTTTTATTAAATACTAGCAGACCCGGCGAACTTCGTCCCGCCCAAAATTAATATTTTGGTCCAACATTTTACCAACAATTCACGTTCACGATTTCCAGTGATACATTTATCTGCTAATATTACGATTGCCGAAGCGATAGGTCGTGGTTTGTCAGTTCGCGCTTGTAGCTAGTTGAGTTTTTCGCAGTCCGTTTTATGCGGTGTTCGTACAATCGTTTGGTTTGGTTGCTTACCAGTGGCGTCGGTGTACAGTAACTTGTTTACCAAGTTGTGCGCGTGGCTAACGGGAACTTGTTGACAAGTTTTTCGTCGTCCGCTTTGTGGTGGTATTTGTTTATCAGTTGCGTCGGTTAACGGGGACTTGTTTACTTAAAAGTGGCGTCGGTGTACGGTACCTTCATTACCATTGTGTATCAAGAGTACAGTTGAGTGCAATTTAAGCGTTGATAGTAGATAGTGACTACGGTATCTTGTTTGCAAGTTCCAAAAGGCGATCATCACGTGGTGATTGTCCTAGTGGAAAGTGAAGTGACTTGTGGACCACTTGGGGTATAGGTGGATTAGTTGGTAACCACTTTAAGACCAGTTGGTAATTAGTCGGGGCCCAGTCCGGGAACCAGTTGGGAACCTGTTTGGGAACCAGTTTGGGAACCAGTTGGGAATCAGTTTGGGAACCAGTTGGAGACCAGTTTGGGCCTAGTCGGAAACTAGTTACCTTCGGCCCAGTTGGGACCAGTTGGTCTTTTTAAGCTCCTGTGGCCGTTTTAAGGGTAATTCTTGAGCTCCTGCACTGCCGCTCGGGGTTTCTGCCTTCTATGGAGGTAATTTTGGGCCGGGTTGCCTTTTTTGGCGGGGTGTTGTGCTGTGTACCGTGTATTACGTGTACCGGGAACCACTTTCTCGAGCGAATTGCTCTGGGGAACCTGTTGTGTGAGTTACTGGCTTTTTGGCTAGACCTTGAGGAGGGTTTATGCGCGCATATCGGCGGTTGTTTTGGCTCGCGAGTGTGTTGGTGTAGGTACTACATCGGTCGATCCATATCCCGATACGGGGACACTGTTCTGACCGGCGGGATTGTTTTTGGGTGACCTTTCCGGGGGCTGCCTGGGGTGTGGTCTGCACCCAGCGGTTTTTAACCGCCTTGACCGCTCGTTGAGTCGCCGGCGTTACTTGAGTCCTACCGGAACCGGGGCTCCATTTTCAGTTTACTCTAAGGGCGTTTGTTAGAGTATAGTCGGTGCTTGGGTGCGTGAGTGTGGAGTACAGATACCCGTTGGAGGGGCTGAAAGCCGCTGAAGAGTCGTCGGTTCGCGGAACGTCCACGTCGGGGGAAGATAGTGATGTTACGGGAAAGGCGGTGGTGAAATCGCCACCGAGGTATCTTCGTCGGACAGATGCGGTCGAGAAGAAAGAGTCGGGTTCGGGTACCGGGTCTGATGCGGGAAGTCGTGGTCAGGGTCGTGGTCGTCCGAGAACGATTGTTATTCCGGGGGTAGTACCCGTTTTTGGTGCGTCAGGTGGAGCAAGCGGGAGTGCAAGTGGGTTGCCTTTGGGCGTTGGCGCGAGCGCGAGCGCGGAATCGGAGAAGAACATTCAGGCGAGCACGGTTACTAGTACCAGCACTCGTGCTGATGCGGACGTTGAGGGGGCTGCATTAAAGCCAGGTAAGGTGGTTGGGGCCGATACGAGGGCTAGTTCCTCGGTATCGGTGAGGAATTTAAAAGCGATCCCTGCTAAATTTAGCGAGGCCGTTTTTGGATTAGAAGGAATTGACCTGTTGTCCGCGAAGAGGCTGTTGGAGTTTTCCTCGCAGTACGAGGAGCTCCTAATGACGGCTATTGCCGAGAATGCCCATCTTAACGGCAAGGTTGATGTCCTCAGTCAGGGAAAGAAATGGGGTCTTTGCCCAGCTAGCTGTGGTTCCACTGATGGGAGCCCCACCGAAGTCGACACCGGAGGCACTTGTGCCCTCGATGCCTGCATCGGTGGCTCCAAAACCGGTGGAGACATATTCGTTGATTGTGCAAGGAAAGTCGGGTCAGTCCTCAAAAGAGGTCGTGAAGAAGGTGGTGGATGAGGTGGGGCCCTCATTAGGTGTGAGGGTGCATGAAATTAAGCCTCTAAAGGGAGGCGGTGCGATTATTCGTACACCTTCTGTCGCGGAGCGGGAGAGGGTTGCGAATAATACTCGCTTCTCTGAGGTGGGGCTCGATGTCAGCATCAGGAAGCAAGGAACCAGGGTTGTGGTTCAGTCGGTTCACACCGAGATAACCCCCGATGAATTCATGGGGGAGTTGTACCG
Source organism: Rhagoletis zephyria (assembly GCF_001687245.7). Lineage (NCBI taxonomy): Eukaryota > Metazoa > Arthropoda > Insecta > Diptera > Tephritidae > Rhagoletis > Rhagoletis zephyria. The sequence goes on along the minus strand of NW_016182735.1, from coordinate 2,517 downwards.
GTTGAACCTTCAGGAGTTCAGCCCTGGATGCCTTGAGAAGGACGTAAGGATGATCAGCCGTCCTTGGAAGAAGACTCCGGATGGAGTAACAAATGTGGTCTTGGAGGGTACGAACAAGTTAATGTCCGCTCTCCTTGATGCAGGCCATTGCTACATCAAGTGGTTTTCGTTCCGCGTACGGCCGGACTTGTTTGCGCCCGCTTGCTTGCATGGGCTTCGATCACCGTGTGGCTAAATGTAAGGCGAAGAAGGAGGTCTGTTTGAGGTGCGGGCAGGAAGGGCATCGTATGGCGAATTGCGATAATGCAATGCATTGTCGCAACTGCGCCTTCAGGGGAAAGCCGGCTGATCACCTTATGATGACAGGCGCTTGCCCGATTTATGGTGCAATTGTTGCCCGTGGGTAAGGTCCTGCAACTTAATTGTCAGGGGGCTTATTCAGTGATGTGTGATGTAGGCGCATTGATGGTAGAGGAGGACTGCAGCATAGCTCTGCTCCAGGAATCTTATGCCACGCAGGGTGTGGTACGAGGTCTCCCTGGTGACTCCAGGGTTTTCACCGACCGTGGGGCCAATGCTGCAGTTGTGGTGAATAACCCGCACTTACAGTGCGTGTTGGTAGACGCGTCTGAGCTAGGGGCAGTTGTTAGTGTAGAGGGTAGGTTCGGGAGGCTGCTCGTCAGCAGCATCTATTGTAGGTTTGGTGAGTCATTGGAACCCTACCTCGTCTACCTTGACACGGTGCTACTTCTGGCAAGTAGCAGACCTGTTGTCATCGGTCTAGACGCGAACGCCTCCTCAGCCGCATGGTTCAGCAAGACATCCCGCTATATGTCGGGATATCGAAGCTGGCAGCGGGGCGAGTCGTTAGCAGAATGGGTGGCAGTAAACGAGGTGGACATTCTTAATGTCCCGAGCGAGTGGTTTACATTCGACGGTCCTGTGGGTGCTAGCGACATAGATGTTACGTTGACGAATGCGGCAGGCAGTAGGGACTTCAGCTTCGACTGGAGAGTTAGGGGTGGATGGGGTATAAGTGCCACAATCTTACTGAGATTGTGATCTTGCCCCATACGCCTCCTGACAGGGTTTCTGTATGTCATGCGAGAAGGTGGCGTACCAGTGGGGTTGACTGGGACCAATACGGTTTCCTAGCCGAAGTGGCTATGCGGGAAGTGCCTCTGAGCGATTTTGAGGAGATGACCTCGGATGAGCAAATTGCTTGTCTTAACGAAATCGTTTGGAAGGTAAATGATCGCGCGCTGCGTAAATGGGTGCCGCCTAATCTTGGCGGGTGAAGTGGTGGTCGCGAGGGCTCAATGACAAGAGGAAGGCTGTCCGTCGATCGAGACGTTTGTTGCAAAGATGTAGGCGCAGCGGGGGGATAATCTGTCCCAGCTTGGGAGTCAATATAGGAGTGAGATGAGAGAATACAAAGATTTGCTAGTCAGGACGAAAGAGGAGGACTGGAGGAGATTTGTAGAGGAAAATAGGGAGGATCCTTGGGGACAGGTCTTCAAGATCTGTCGGGGTCGTCAGAGTAGAGAAATCACCTCTCTTCGCGTTGGTGACACTATGTTATCATCGTGGGGGGCGTGTGCAGGGGCTCTGTTAGGAAAGTTCTTTCCTAGGGCGGAGGTGCAGGTTCCTCAGGCACAAGAGGTGCCTGTCCCCCACTAGATGCTGGGGAGTTGGGTTATGCGTTTGGCCTGGTTAGGTCTAGAAAGTCACCGGGTATTGACGGTTTGAACGGAGAGATGTGCAAATGCTTGTGGAAGTTCATTCCGGAATATTTGGAGGCTATCTATGATAAATGTATTTGGGAAGATTATTTTCCAAGTGAGTGGAAAATTGCCAGGGTTGTTCCCCTCCTGAAGTCGCCTGATAAGATCAGGAGTGATCCTGCATCTTATCGGGGTATCAGCCTCCTTCCAGTACTTGGAAAAGTGCTGGAACGGATCATGGTTGAGCGGCTTCAGGAGTTAACGCGGGGTAGCATGTCGGATAGACAGTATGGCTTCAGGAAAGGACGTAGTGTAGAGGATGCTTGGCTGAATGTTCAGAGTGTAGTACAGGGGAGTGTCAACAATAATGTCCTAGGCAAATTTGTTGATTTTAAGGGGGCTTTAGACTACCTACGTTGGGACAGAANGTTGGGAAAGAGTCATTGAGCGTTTGGAACAGCTGGGGTGTGCAGAGATGGCTCTCTGGCGGAGCTATTTCTCCGATCGCAGAGCTACCATGGTTGGTGTTGCGGGGATTGTTGAGGTCGATGTGGCCCGTGGCTGTCCGCAGGGGTCCATCAGTGGTCCATTTATTTGGAACCTTATGATGGATTCCCTGCTGTGGGAGCTCGAGCCAGTCTGTGGCTTTAGTGCGTACGCCGATGACCTTCTCGTCGTGGCGGAAGGAAATTCTAGGTCAGATATAGAAAGGCAGGGAGAACGGCTGCTTGAGATCGTCGTAAAGTGGGGGCAACGTATGGGGGTCGACACTTCGGTTGGCAAGACGGTAACA
>NW_016182734.1:0-5798 GCF_001687245.7 Rhagoletis zephyria | reverse complement strand
TCTGGTTGGCTATGGTTAGTTGTGTTCGTCTTGTAAACTGTTTGTGGCAATGTTTGCGCCCACCAAGTTAATTAGTTGTGGGCGAAGATTTTATATGAAACCACTTAGATATTAACGATTCGCCGTCCACATGGCACCTAAGATTTTAGTACGTACAAAATGTGTACACTTTCCTTAGTGCTCTGTGTGGTTTATGGTTATAGAAGAATATTTTTAATTGCAGTATAAAGCTTAGGTCACTTGCTCTTTGTGCTGGCATTGTCGTTTTCCGGCTGTTGTATGCAAAGTGTGCACGGGCATATATAAATAAATAATTAGCGCAGCGCCGGTGAACCAATTTCTGATTTCTAGTCTAGGTAAGCACATTTTCTTGGAAAAGTATTATTAATTTGGTGCATTTGCACGAAAACCCCGGGCGCAAAATTGAGATACTACGATTTTTTTTGCTGCAGCTTAAACTTTTTGTTTAACCGTTTTTAATAGTGCGCCGTGATATTTGATACCCATTTTGTGCCCAAAATTTCAAAAATTGGTATATTCACACGAATTCAGTTTTACAGCGGAATATGAAGTAAAACAAGTAAGAAAGTCTAAGTTCGGGCGGAGCCGAACATTAAATACCCGGCGCAAATATTAAATATATGATTTTCATCTTTCCGAAAGCTGGCGCTACATGGTAAGCCGGGGTGTATCAATTTTGAGTAAATTAGCGTTCTTAAATTTCGAAATATTGCAGTTTCAACCATTTCTCAAATTTACCGTTATATCAAAAGCGGCCGTAATTTTAGTCCGATTTCAATAATTTTCAACGTTTTGCTTTTATGTGGCAAGCACAATAACCATACCGAATTTGGTACAAATGGTAGAATGGTGGTTACCGAGTGCCACGCCCATTTTCCAAAATTCGTTATATGGGAAGTGGGCGTGGTTACAGTCCGATTTCGCCCATTTTCAACCTAATCCAACCTACCTTGGATAAACGGAAACCTACATACCAAATTTCGTTGAGATATCTCAATTTTTGCTCGAGTTATGGTGTACACGAACGGACGGACAGACGGACAGACGGACGGACAGACAGTCACCGCTTAATCGATTTCTCTTTTCATTCTGAGCATTTATGTATACATTTGTCTATATCTATCTCGATTCGTTTTGGCTGTTACAAACAACCGTTATGTGAACAAAATTATTATACCCTTGTGCACAAGTGCGCTCGGGTATAAAAAAACTATTGGAAAGGATTTTTTCTGTAGATGTTTTTATGGTGTCAGATTTGGTGGAAAATTACGGCCAAAATCGTCGTTTAAAAATTTATATATGAATCGAAATAAATTGATTCATAAAAAATTTAGTTCTCGAGAGTTATCAAGCCAATAAAATTTATCACCGAAGTTTATAGTTATTGAAATTTATCAAATTATCAGTGTCTATAGGGTTATCGTAACGTATTAAATTATTTAAATAGATCAATGTTTATTGAGTTGTCGAAATTTACTAATTTATAGTAAGCCCGGGCAGACGTTGTCTTGCTACAAACCGATACATAGCAGGTTACATCCATCGTAGATATTACGGGTCTTCACACCGAAGCTTGGTACTCGGTAACTCGGTGTTCGGTAATTTTTTCCCATGTATTTTGTTTGTGTAATACTATTTTACACAAAAAAAAAAAACACTTGAATAAATTACCCGACACCGAGTTAAATATCGAATACCGAGCTCGGTGTGAAGTCCCAAATTATTTCTTACGTTTCATTTGATATCGAAATTTACAAAATATTGTTGTTATTGTTCACTACGTTTGAAAAAAAAAAAACGAAATCTGGTTACGGTTCAAACATCAGCCAGGGGAATGGATAACATTGCATGGTGTCCTAACGGTAAATTTTTTGTTGCTGTTGATGTACGCATGTTTATAATTTGTATAATTATATTTTGTTGCTATCGTACCTATTTCTCCCCAACATAAACATACATATGAAGCGTAGCCGCGAATAACATTGGAAAACTCCCGCATCGGATATGGGCAGTTTGTAGTTAGCGTAAACGAACATAGCGACACGGGATTTTTAAGAACGTTGCGAGAAGCATAGGAAAAATTTCGATGAAAAAAAATTATTTTTTCTCGAATTCAAAACTATCCTGTCTTTTAAGTTGGAAGCAACAATACACACCCACAAAATTTAATTGCATTCGGTTAAGCGGTTTCGGAGATTAGCGTAAACGAACACAGTGACACGGGATTTTTATATTTTAAGATATCGACTATCAAAATTTATGCGATCACCAAAAATTCTCAAGCTAATGAAATTTATCAAGTTATCGTAATGAATCGAGTTCTTTCATTATCGATATTTATTGACTTACAGAAATTTGTCGATTGATCGAGTCGAAGTTTTTGGAATTTCCAAAATATATCGAGTGGTCGAAATTTCAAGGTTATATAACTTCATCGACTTATCACTGCTTATCGAATTTTATCATGTTACCAGAGTGTTACGAGTTATCGAAATATCTCGATAGCTTTTGAAAAATGGGTAACTATCAAAATTAACCGATTTATCGAAATTTATAGAGGCATGCAAAGTTTACCGAGTTGTAGATTTATATCGATCTACATGAATTTTTGAGCTATTGAAATTTATCGAGCCCTCGAAACACGCAGTTATCTAAAATTATCAAAATTAGTAGTTACTGGATTTTAGTGTTTTTGAAATTCATTTAGTTATCGATATGTATAAATTATCGAAATTTATCGACAAATTGGAATTTGTCGGGTCAATTCCAAGTCCTCCAAAAACCTTCAGAGGAATAAAAAATGTTAGTTCCGTTTTAGTTACAAAACAGGGGATTTTGCGCAGAGTAATTTTCTACCTTATAAGTTAAACGTCGTGCTAAGTTAGAAAACCTCTGCAAGGGTCTTAAAAACTAAAAACAACGGTCAAGTTTCGACAGCAACTAGCACTTATTTAATTTAATTTTATTTACATATGTACATCTATAATTTTGCTGGAGAGAGACTACATCGAGACAGATTTTTTACAGGAGCACAATAAATTGTAACTTAATAAAGGTTAAATAATACTTTCATTATGATTATAAACTAAACGAATGACCAATCAGCTGACAAAAATAATAAACGAGCTAGCAAACGCCGAATTCGTAGTTGAATTTGAACCCCTCAAAATTATTAACGTAAAGAAAAACAAAAAAATAAAGCAAAAACGATGGACACAACAAAACGGTTAGAAAGCACCGTCAGGACAAAAATGACCGACATTTACCTAACATCATCATAACGAACGCAAATATCGAGATCTCCAAAGATGCGTTGGATATTTATATGTAATTATTTTTACTAATTTTCATATATCAAAACACACAAATTTGACGCTTGTACATGCATGTATGGAAGAAAGTGCGCATACATATACATATCTACATATATGTACGAGTACTTACATACATATATTTAGTATACTTAAATATTAATCTCTCTATTTTAGGGCATAAATACCAACGCTGCGTTTTCATGCACTGACCTAACCTACGAGGTGTAGAATTAGACGTCAAGAGCCATAACCAAAACAATAACACAAGCACTGAAGACTACAAAAAAGCGTGCGAAATAAGTACGAAATTGCTGACAAGAAAAGGAACAGGAAGGAGCAGCCGCACCAGAAGAAACGAAGCGGGCAAAGTAAAAGAACCCAACGTGTCGTGTGGAAAATCTACAAATCGGCTGTGGCTTACAAACTCAGTTTGTTGAAAAAGAGAACACAAGAGACTATACAAGAGAGAAAAAAATTTCAGCGCGACAATTTTCCTTAAGCCCCACAAAAAAAAAAACAAATGTTGGAGTTCCATCTGCTGTGAGAGCGCAAATTTCAAATGAGATGCTGCGCTTTTGCATCCTACGAACACGCAAATGTTGTGTTTTTGATGTTGTGGAACGCATTTGCTGTCGTCGTCGGCGCCATTTCTACTCCGGCTGACTGAGGTCAACTCTGTGTGGATGTCAGCAGCCAGCTGCTGGAGCTGGTAAAAATAACACACCCATACAGTTGGAGGCAAATGTTCGTGTATGGTGGTGTGGGGCAGACAATTTTGCGAATCGACGAAATAGCGAAACGTTCATTTCATCCGATTAATGTGAGTCAGTCTTCGCGTGATTTTTACGTAGTGCGGTACGCCAAGACGGAATGAGTTGTGTAATTTGTGTGGTGCGTAATTTTCCGGCTCAATTACATTTGTGAAAGTTAATTTTGCATCGGAAAAATCATTATGAGTGCACGTCTTCATAAATAATGTCGTCTAGAAGACATACAAAAGTAATTTTATTTAGCGAAACAATTGTGGCAATTTAACAAATTACTGATGTTGTAATGCTCAAAAGTAGTATTCGTGCTCAAAAAATTATTGTTGTCTAAAACTAAAAATGCCATTTTCTGCATACACGGCACGAGTACTAAATTTCTTTGCCATCCTCGCTGTGCTGACATTTGTTGTGGCTGCAGCAGTTTTCATTGGCAGATACTTCGAGCGTTCAACAGTTTTGTATGTGAATAATCTGGAGTTGCCGATGAATTTGAAGCATCCGGAGGAGATGCTATAAATAAGCGAATAATTGTAAGAAGGTAAACGAAAAAGGAGAAATTGATTGAAGTAAAGTGAAATAAAATAAAATCGAATAAAATTAATTAAAACATTAAAGAAATAAAGTAAGAATACAATAACAAAACAATATAAAACGGGAAATCAATTAAGAAACATGGAAGTAAAATGAAACCAAAAGCATAAAAAATAGCAAAATAAAAAACAAACCAAAGAAAAAAAGTAAATAAAAAATAATATTAAACCTCATTAGTCCCTTAAATTACAAACCTAATTTGTCTTTAGGGTTATTTTTGACCCTATGAAACTTAACGGTTTTTTGGATTAAACAAAATCTTTGGAGCTGATTTATTGATAATTTTTTATTATTTTACATATTTTTCTTCATATTAAAAACATAGTATAGGTTTGTTGTGGTGATGTGTAGCACATTCCACGTTTGGCGGATTGTTGGTTTGCGCTAATGTCATTCTGACGTAAGAAATACATATCGTCCACGCTTATTTGTGCTGGCTTTAGTTGGTAGTGAAATGCTGGCTCCAATGCTCTGTGTTTGTTCAACGAACTGAGCGGCATTGTTTCGACGGGGAACTTTTCCTCCCAAACCTCAATGAAAATTGAAAATTTCTCTGTTATGTGAAAATAGGTTCCTTTGTGTCATTGGGTCCAATCGGTAGCAATAGCCAAAAAATCTTTCAATTATAATGTAAAATTCCATAGTAAACAAAACTATAGGTAATTTTTTAGCAGAAAAGGATAAAGTAGAAAAAATGACTAATGAGGGTTAAAACAGTAAGAAGTAAAATAATATAAAATAAAATATAAGAAAATAACGAATTGAATTCAACAAATGAAATGAAATTTAATTTAACCCAATTAAAAATTAGATATAATTAATTAGTTAAAATCAAAATAATTCATTAATTAAAAATAGAATAAAGTTATATAGGTAAAACAAAATAAAATAAAATTAAATTGAGTAAAAAAAAGAAAATTATTAAATTAACTTGACTAAAATCAATTGAATTAAATGATCTCAATGGAAATGAAAATAAATTTAATTAAATTAGGGTGATAAATAAAAAAAAAACAAATAAAATTAAATTATATGAAAATTAAAAAAAAATCAATCAAATTAAGTAACACAAATTAAAATTACATTATTGGAATATGAACTACAT
>NW_016182733.1:0-5798 GCF_001687245.7 Rhagoletis zephyria | reverse complement strand
ACAAACGAAGCATCAACTTTGTTTCTGATGCGCTGATTGCGCTAACGATGCGGTTCGATAACTTTTCGGATGGGTTTAGGAAAAGTATACATTGTCAACCAATTGTAGTTCGGCGTTATGGAACATTAAACTTTGTACGTATGCAATGCAATTGACGTTTTGGAAGTCAGCCATATTATAAAGATAAAAGAGTGAAAGCAAGGAAAGCAGTGCGACCTCAAAATCTATTGTGCCTTGTCATGGATTTATAGTGTGCTTATTAATCCAGTATCTGAGAGAAACTTTAGTATGGAGCCTAAATCTACGGATTTCACTTCTCTCTCGGTTATTAAATATTCACCCAAGTGCCAGTGCAGGCCACCCTTCTAAGATGTGCTCTATATCCATCCTGCAAAATCTGCATCGCTTCTGCGAGTAAATTCCCAGTTTACTCGGGGGATAGTTTAGCCTGCAATGTCCTGTTAGGATTCCTTTAATAATTCTAAAGTTATTCTTGGATAAGCACATACATTCCTTAAAGCGTTTCAGGTATTATGTTCCTAAAAGTGCTTTGGACTACTCTAGACCTGGTATATTATCCCAGTAGCAATTTTTTTGAGTCTCTTCCGTTAACCGGCCCTGGAGAAAGAGTGCTTCTTTTCTTATGCAACAGAAGAGCTCAGAACCGATGAAAAGGCTTGATGCTCCTTTCTTCGCTAGTTTATCGGCAATCTCCTTTTGTTTTTATGCCAATATTTATGTCGCAGAATCCAGAAAACCCAAACTCGATTGGACAGACCCAGAGTATTCTGCTAATCAAGGCACTCAATCACCAGTTTAGATGTTCCTGGATGAGATCTGAGGGCCTTGATAGCCGCTTGATATTAAAGGTCTTAACCCCGGTCGAAATATATCTATCCCAGTAACCTCTTCAGTAAATAAATCATCACTGTACCAGTTTATCATGTTTCGGTTTATCTGATATGTCTCGGATATGCCTGCCCTGCTCTTTTCATTACTCAGATCAGTTTAAACCTCTTTGTAAAGCTGAACCTCGGAAAGGTCCTTCCCAATTCTGACGGAGCTGGTGGTATTGCTCAACATAATTTTATACAGCCATTTTTGTTTCGCGCTGTCAAAAGCGGGTTTTAAATGGACTAATAGATGGTGTTTCGTTTGGTAATATTTAGCGTTTACCAGGCATTGAAATGGTCAGAGCAAACTAAAAGTCCGGTCATCGGTCGTGCGTTCATTTGAACGTGCAGTTAATGTATGCACGTTATCAACCCCACGCCGCCGCAGTTGAATAGCTTAGCTAACGGTCCTTTAGCTCCAGCAGCGTAACTGCTATTCGTATCTCAGCTGGCATTTCAAGCTCTTCGCACTCACGTGTGTCAGCCTCTCTATTCTTATTGCGTCAAGTTTCCCTGTTCAGTTCTCTTCATATGAGAGTCCGTTATGATTGCAGCTGTTAATTCCATCAGCTTCAGTCCGTTATCGGACGTTTCGTCTTGGAAGCTGAATTTCCCAAAAATCCCTTCCATCCCCACCCTGGTATTGAAGTGCCAAGCACGATTTATATATATTGACGGGGGCAGCGCTCGTATGTGTTCTTCAAGCGTTCATAAAAGAGATTCTTGGATGCTACGTCCTTCTCTTCCATCCGGGCGTGGGCGAAAATGAACGAGATGTTAAAGAATCTCGTTTTGATGCGGATTGCGGTTAGACACTAGTCCAGGGGGTTGAACGATAGTGCTCGGCGACGGAGTCTCTCTCCCACCACAAATCCAACACCGAATTTGCGCTCCTTTGTCGGCGCTCCATTCTTCGCATTTCTCTGGATGGCGTGATGTCAGCTTTTTTTTTCATCAGGCGGAAAGTGGCACCCCCTTAAGGGTCCTGATAAGGCAGGTGCATACCCTCAAATCATAGTCCTTTATATGTTCGCCGTGGTTATCATCAAAATAAAGAGGATACGTACATATATATAAATAGCTGGACGTCATGAGCTGCGATTGAATCGTACGCAAAAGAATCACTTTTGGCCACTCCCAGTAAAAAGTTTTCCTCATTTACGTGAACTTCTGCGCGCGGCACCATACTTCAACAATATGCTATATATTAATCCAGCTATCCATAAGCTATCTCACAAACTTTCACATTTATATTATAAGTAGAATATCATTTAACTTTTCAACTAAATTGATTTTCCAAATCTGGTGGCAACCCTCGTCAAAAGTATTTTCGAAAAAGATACAGCTCTTTTATTAATCAAACTGATTTTAACTTTTTGAAGAGGTGGCAACCCTCTTAACGGATATTTTCTAAATAAATAGTTATTGAACCGCTTTCGTCTGACGCCTACATTGTTGTGATACTTTATTGAACTTACTAATTAACCGATTTTAGATTTTTAACAGATGGCAGTACCATTAAGAAATATTTTCTGAATAAATCGTTTTCGAATCCCTATCGTTTGCTACCAATATCGAATTAATATTTTATTTAAGTTATTATTTGATTTTAACTTTCGAGCAAGGTGGCAACGCTCTTTAAAATATGGTATATATTAATCCAGATTATGACCTATGTGTGTGCCAAATTTCATTGAAACCCGTCGAGCCGATTTAGCATCATGGAGCAACAAACATACTCACACACTTACTCAAAAATTTTCACATTTTTAATATTGGTAAGATTTTTTCAAAAACACAAAAATTTCTTTGAAATTAAGTACGTATAGCTGCCATATCACGTAAAATCTATTTCTGAGCATATAAATAAAAATTTATCACTTTGAGAGATCTCCCATTTGGCTCTTAAGCGAGTGATCAAGTAGGTACAATACCGAAAAACCGCACTTATTGCTGCGAAATCAGGCCAGAGGGTGTACTCTTTTATTCCGCACATAGGGAGATTTCTCTTAAAGTTTTATTGGGTTGTAATGTGTAAAACTTGTGTATAATTATTATTACATATGTGTGTATGTATATGCAGCGAAAAAAATATTGAATATGACTCACCTTAATAGCACTAAACGGATGTAATTTCGTCCACTGTGCAACGCCAATCACCAGCAATATTTGTATGAGCTTGCAAATTATTTGTCCGTGTATTTGTTTATATTAACGACTATCAGTGTGTGAGTGTGCTACCGTTCTAGCAGCTTTCGCTCTTTGGAAAAGCGGGCCAAAACAAATCATAAAATTACGGCGAATTCAATAACTGTTGCAACACACACTGTTGATGCCACAAGCGCAAACAAAACAAACCCGATTTATGTACAAGTGCTTTTGTATGTAAAAACCGTGTGCTTGAGGGAAAATTTAACAAGACGAATGCAATTTTAAGCATTGCTGCAGCACAGATACAAAGTGACGCTGAATTATAGGAAAAAAGGAGAAGAATGGATAGTAAGACATAAAGTCAAGAGCAGCACAATACCATAAAGAGTTCACTTTGTTTACAACTCTAATGTCTGCTGTATATGTATGTATTTTTCACTCATACAGTTGCGTTCAAAATAATAGGAGCGACTTAGCCTAACAAAACTATGTACGCGTTGACTTTGGAGACACAAAGTGTCTTTGAGGGACCTTCTTCCACAATACGTCTCTTGTAGGCGTCTGTTTGCCATTAAAGAAACGAAATGCGCCAATCTATAAGACGGCTATAGTCCCCTTTAATAGAAGAACTCTTTCAGGTAAAGTGTCCGTCTGGACGAGATTGGAGTAGGGGCAGGATATTTTAGAAGATTTCCACTGAAAACTATACTGATGGGTCCAAAGTGGACTGCGGTGTGGGTGCAGGGTTCGTTCTCTGAGATGCTGAATGTCTCTCTTTCGTTCCGACTTCTGAACTCCGCTAGTAGTAGGAATCGAAAGCGCCTTAGAAGCATTAGAGAGAAACTGCGTAGGGGTACAAAACTTAAGTTCGCTAAGGTCGGAGCATCTCCGGACTCATTAAAAGTGAAGTGCATTTGCGGTTCCCACGTATAGCCAATACACGTTGGAAAAACCTTCAAAACTGCGAGGAATGTATGGCCTCAGAGTTAAACCAAAAGCAAAAGAACTTCTAAAGAGTTCGAGATAAGATATAGACAGGTAAACTGCCCCGATAATGGGGCATTGGCTCATTGGCGAACATGCAACCAAAATGGGCTCCCCGTACAATCCACAATGCCGCAGCTGCATTCTAGAGGGAAGTAAGGAAACGGTTCTACATTACCTTTGCGAGTTCCCAGCATTGGCAGTCATACGGGATGATACACTGGGGATATTCTCCATTCAAACTGACGAATCATGAAAGCATACATGTAATATCAGAGAAAGCGTATCAAAAAGGTGCTTTCACCGTTAATTGGGTCCTGGAATAGTACGCAGGCGATGCTTCTACCAGCCAACCAACCATGAGGAATATAATTTTGTGTGAGGTCTTAATCATTGCCCCCAAAAAGTGATGTATCTTCTGTAGAAGACTCAATTTGACCACAACCACAGCCGTGTAGGCACTAATGGTATGCAAGCGTCTAGCATAAAGGTCTTGGAGCACAACGATTTTAAGCTGGATGGGCAGTATACGTGCACGCCGCCAAGCGTATTCACGTCGCAAGATAAGGCTGCAACACCAGAAAGATGTTGTCATCTAGGATACTGGATTAGCTAGGATCCAAACTCCCACTATTTGTCTTCTCCAAAGATGATATCAACAAGGTAGTTATTTAAGAGAAGTAGTTTAAAATAGAGCGCTTAACCGCAGAAGACATTTCGGCAGTTATCTATGGCCACAGAATGAGACTCTCTGCACCAGATGGCTCTTAAACCCCTGAAAGCATAGGGACAGACATCTGTGGTTCTGAGTTTATATTTGTTAACGTGCTTATAAGGAATTTCCCGAGCATTTTTTAAGTAGCAGTGTAAGCTTTTAGCGTGTGTGCAAAGATTACCCCACGTAGGAATCATAGTACTGAGAAAATCCTAATATTGATGGATAGCCAGGTGGCACCGAAGGCTCTGTCGCAATTTGAGATGAAATTCTCCATCGTCCTTGAGTGCATCGACAGGCTTAATTCCCAGTCGGAGTACCATTTAGCAAGAACGATGGCCGCCTCGTCGCCCTTCCTTGCGATCGGAACAAGCACAATCAAGGAAGAACTCAGGAGGGAGAGTATCAAACTCAGAGAACTGTCAGTGCCATAGTACTACCCCAGGCTAAATGCGTACTAGGGTTCTACAACCTTACAAGATGCAGGGCAATTATAAACCTCCACAAAGAGAGTCTAAGGATTTTAACAGGTACTCTCACGGGTTACTGTAGGCTAATAAGTCACTTGCATAAGCTGGGGATCTGGCCGAACGACCTATGTATGTCACTTCTGTGAGTCATTCGAGGAGACTTCATTACACCTGCATCACGAGCGCGAGGCGGTGGCCAAGTATTGAAATCATACAATCGCTGGAGACTTCTTCAAATTTCTGGGATATCTGGGGTTGGATGAAGTGCTGTAAATGGTTCAGGGCACAAAAGACCACTTAATAGCAGTGTTAAACTCTATTTCATGTCTATCTATCGCTAGCTTAGAGCGAAAAGTTGCTAAGTCGATTTTTACAACTTTTACTGGAGAAGAAAAAACTTCTTATAGCCATTTTCTTTAAGTATTTTGCAAGACTTTTAATACAGCATTTTTCGTGTTTACGACAAAGTAAAACTCCATCTGAATCAAAAGAGTTTGATGTTAATTAAAAGATTTTTTATTATTTCGCCCTTATGGAATGTTGCTGGCCCTCGCAGAAATGAATGAAATAGAACGTACAATGTTG
>NW_016182732.1:0-5798 GCF_001687245.7 Rhagoletis zephyria | reverse complement strand
TCAAGTTTTTGGGTGAAAAGGGTATTTATTCTGCTTATGACCAATGAAGTTTTCACGTACAAAAATACACCAAGTACTGTGCTATGGTGGCAAAAATTTGTGTTAGTACAGGCGACGTGATTGGCCAAAGTCAAACAAAAGTCTTTAGGTACGAGTGCGAAAAAACGAGCTTAGAACATATCATGCGTACAAGTATATATTAAATATGTATTTATTTTAACTACATACTAGGTTGTTCATTCTGATTTTCTTATAGAACTTGAAAATGTGGAGAAAATTTATGCCAACGAAAAGTGGATATAAAATACAGATTTTATAAATTTAAAATGGCTATTGTACTGAAAAAAGTGGATATAAAATTTTTTAGCCATTTGCCTTTCAGTTATTTCATGTTTATTGTTTTTTATTGTTATCTAATAAAAACCAGGAAAAATTAGGAAAATTCGACAAAATTTAAACCCCATTTTTAGCTCTTTAAAAAAACTTCATAGAAAATTTCTGAACACGCAGTTTTGTAGCCCCTTCAATTTCAGTAATAAATAGGGCGTACCATTGATTTTTGGTATTTTTTTGTGGAGTTGTTGCTCATTCTCTCCATACCAAAAAAAAAATTGCCTTTGCCAAAAAGCAACGGCAAGCCCTAGTTACTTCAAACTTGCACTTTATTATACTACTAAAATTTAACAACTGAATGCTCAAAAAAAAAATCTGATTAAAAAGTTACAAATATTGATCAATAATTATAGCGCACAGTGAGGCGGAGTCAATAAAAGGTGATAAAAATATATTAAGCTTAATTAGTGGACAAAAAAATATCTATATAGGGGTTTTCGTGGTGCGGAGTAAGAATCTGGACTTAAAATTGTAATTTTTGACGAGAGTTGCCTCCTGTTTAAAAATTCCAAACCAATTTAATTAAAAAATCAAATCATATATCTGAATATTGGTGTCTAACGAGAGATGTTTACGACAGCTTTATTTCCAAGAAACTTTTGGTGAGGATTGCCATCTGTTTAGGAATTCAAAATGTGTTTAATTAGAATGGTGATTAACTATTTTTATTTGAACGCCAAACGAGGGGGCTTACAAACATTAATTTTAAAAAGATTTTTGATGAGGGTTGCCATCCGTTTAGAAATTCAAAATAAATTTAAATAACAAGTCGAATGAGTTACTTGAAAACGGATGTTAAGCATGAGAAGATAAGAAGAGCTTTAATTCGAAAATATTTTCAACGGTTGCTTCTTTAAAAAATAACAAATTTTCTATAATTTTATTTTACTTTATTTGAATTTATTTTTCTCTATAGTTTATGCACTGTCATACTAATTCATAAAATATTTCTCAATGTCTAAAATTTACATATCGTCACTAGACATGAATAAAGACGCGCGAGTGTTTTTACTGCAAAAAAGAGCACAGACAAAAAAAGTAGTTCTGAAAAAATACGCTTAAAAAATCTTCTGCGAAGAAAGGCACGTAAACCACGTTGACGGCGAATAAAGACGCGTTAACATAGATTTAGAAATGGCCCAGCACTTTCACTTCAGCATCATTCCACAAAAACGCTTTGTGGAATTCGTAAACTTTTACATCCACAAACTTAGTTGACCGCGAAAAAAAATTGTTTGTTTCAAACTCTTTAAATTTTATAAGTTTAAAAAACTAACCATAAAATTTTTAATTATTTTTTTAAATGACTTTGTATAAATTTTAGGGTTTTGTACTTACTATCGGAAGAAGAATCCATTTTTTTGAATTAACATTGTTAAATTTCTACAAACCTTGGCGTATTATAGATTCCGCATTCCAGGTTTTGCAGTAAAAAAAATATTTTCCAAGTTTATTTGAATCTTATTGACCGGCGAAGCTAATATAAGCTACGCTATTCAATCTCTAATAATTTAAGCCTTGGTTTAAGTTTAAACTCCACTAGAGAGGATCAACTTGCGATCAACCTAATGTACAAACAGTTTTTCCACATACATATGTACATATTTGTATATCACACACGCGCGCTTAAGGTCCCATACGTATTTATTTAAGGCGTTCCAGAATGTGCAGCCACACCGTTAGATTCCAGCAAAACCACAAAAAGATTGCCAATAAATTTTTTCACGGTCATTCTCTCTACATACATACATACACACATTGACTGCCCATAGCATACCTCGCTTTGCTGCCATAAAGTATTTGAAATTGCTTGTATGTATTTATGTGACGTTGATGGCGTTGCACGTTTCAGTTGTTCACAAAAAAAAAAATTACTGCACCAAAACTTGAAAGGTCACCTAAAAGTACTTATTTACAACTACAACAAAAACAGACACGAATACGTGCTTAAATGTGCAGAACCACAAGCTAAAATATACAAGCTTACGCACATACATACAGCCATATGTACTTAAGTAAGTTTTTATGTGTTTGCGTTTGCTTTTTTGTGACCAACATCATTGCCCCTTTGTATGCTCGCCATTACTCATACGCCCCGGTGCATCGACGCACGTTCGAGTGCAGTGAACTCAGTTGAAGGTACATACATGGTTGAGAATTTTGATTTGAAGTGGGCATGCCACTGATGTGTTGACATATCCAAATGAACTTTATATGAGACTTTTTCTTTTTGTAGCCTTTGGGTCTACGTTTTTTTGTAAGTATGTATACGTAATTGCATTCAAGGGATCTCACAAATAAAAGTAAATAGTTTGTAGACATTTACACTGCATTTTTTTAGTGTTCTGGATATTTCGTTATTCTGAATAGAAAAATGTTTTAGTATGTGATGTAACTTTGGTCGAACTGATTTTTTTGTTAATGACATGTGGGGTTATGTCTTGTCAATTTCTTAGAAGAAAACTAGGGGATGTGCGTATTGAATAAGTTTTAATTTAGAGTTTAAATTTAACAAGTAAGAAAGTCTAAGTTCGGGCGGGGCCGAACATTAAATACCCGGCGCAAGTATTACATATATGCCTTTTCACCTTTCCGAAAGCTACCGCTACATGGTAAGCCGGGGTGTATCAATTTTGAATAAATTAGCGTCCTTAAATTTCGAAATATTGACGTTTCGAGCATTTCTAAAATTTACCGTTATATGAAAAGCCGTAATTTTAGTCCGATTTCAATAATTTTGAACGTTTTACTTTTATGTGGCAAGCACAATAACAGTACCGAGTTTGGTACAAATTGGTGGAACGGTTACCGAGATACATATATGTGATCATAAGTGGGCGGTGCCACGCCCGTTTTCCAAAATTTTATGATAAGCGTATTTCCTGATAAAGAATTGTTGCAAGCATCAATTTTGAATAAATTAGCTTCAATATTTACGGATTTATCGAAGATTTCGTATTTCTCCAAATTACCGTTATATGGGATGTGGGCGTGGTTATTGTCCGATTTTGCCCATTTTCAATACCATCCGTCCTACGCCCGAATGAAGTATACGTAATAAGTTTCGTTAAGATATCTTAATTTTTACTCGAGTTATCGTGTGCACAGACGGACGGACAGACGGACGGATGGACGGACGGACGGACGGACAGACAGTCACCGCTTAATCGATTTCTCTTTTCATCCTGATCATTTATGTATACATTTGTGTATATCTATCTCGATTCGTTTTGCCTGTTACAAACAACCGTTATGTGAACAAAGTTATAATACCCTTGTGCACAAGAGCGCTCGGGTATAAAAATTTAATATTAGAATACAGCCAAGCATGGACAAACCTCAGATATTCTTGAACAGGGTTGTCAACTAAAACTAAATTGAAACAACGTATAGGCTTGCGATTTGCATATAGAACGACGAAAACTAAAAAAAGTTATATTTGGCAGAATATCAAATGAAGTATGTTTAACAGGGTTGCCACCTAAAATAAAATTTAATACGAAATTTATTTCGATAAACTTTAAAATAAAATTAATTCACTGGTTTTTTCATGTGGAAGCAAAAATGATTAAATACATATATACAAATGTACTTTGCTTAAAACAAGGTTGCCACCTATAATCAAAATTATAAAATACATAAGCGTACCTTATGGCAACTAATCAAAAGTAGTTAAAACTACGTGGCTTAAGAAATAATTTTAGGTACGGTTGCCAACTATGTGATTAACAAAATTAGGAACTAGAAACATTACCAGCATAATTGTTTTCTAAGTAGTCAACGAAATGTGTATAGGAAACTTTAATTGAAAAAGATATTAATTAGAATTGCCAGCTACCTTTTATTTTAAAATTAAAATGATCTACATTAAGAAAGTTATTTAAAAAGATTTTCTTAAAAGGTTTCAGGCTAAGGCTGCCCCATATACAAATAGTGAAAGGTGATTGCACAACCTTGTGACATACATACATAAATATGCCCATTAGTATATAAAATACAAGCTTATATGTATGTAAACGAAAACTGAGTCAGAAGCTTTTAGTGTGAAAATAAATTTAAGATGGCTGCTAACTATCTAAAAATTAAGGCAGATTAATGGTACAACATATTTTAATACGGATTTCAAAAAAAAGCGCACTCAAGAAATCTCCTATATAAAAAATAAGACAGTTTCCACGTTTTTCCCCTAAAAATATTTTGCAATTTTTTTTAATGAAGTCGAAAAGTTTTTAATTCAAAATGTATTGAAAATAGGGTTGCCAGGTATCGAAAAATGTAAATAGTTAAGGCATTTAAACATTAAAAAAATAGTAAAGCGGGGAAAAGCATTTAAATACTGATGTCAAAATTGTTGAGCTCAAGAAGTCTTCTATGAAAAAAAAAATAAGCAGGGCTTCTACATTTCTATTACCCTAAGCAATTCTTCAACTAACTAAATAAACAAACTAAAAAACTAAACTAACTAGCTAGCTAAACAAAATTTACATTACTGATAATTATGGCAGCTGAATGCGTAATTATTAATTTTGAAACTGTTTTAACTAGGGTTGCCATGCGTCAAAAAATAAAATCAGTTACAGCACTATGCTATTTGAGTAAGGTTTAAAAAGCAGGGATATATGCGCTTAAGAGTTCTTTTATGCAGAAGAATTTTAAATAGAGTTGCCACATTTTCCTGAAAATAACTAGGTAATCCCTTTTTACTTCGGAATTATTTACAAAAATTATATGAAATGCAAGCTACTGCGGTAATTTTTAATTTAAAATGCGACTTCAAAACAAATAGCGTTGCCAGCTGTCGAAAAATTAAAAGAGTTGGAGCACCGAAACATGTTGTTATAAAGATATTAGAATTAAGGTGTTTAATAATTATATGTCACAAAAAACTATTAGATAGAGTTGCCAGCTATATACAAATTTCAAACTTATTTTCATGTTATTGGAATTTTTCGTCCTGATTTTGTTCTGCCAACATATTTGAAAAAATTATATCACATAAAGTCTGTCTAAAAAGTTTTTAATAACATTTTTGTTTGTAAACAGTACTGCCAACTATATACAAAAGAAAATAATTAGAGGAGTTACAAATTTTAAACAGAATATTAAATACAGGTATTTAGGTATTCGTGGGGGATTTGGTTCAACAATAAAATTTACTTAGTGTTGCCACTTTTTGAAAATTTGTTTGCCATTCTTTAATTCTCATGAGTCCGGCATTTCCATATCAAAACAACTTTTTTTTTTATCACAGACATTTTTCCCGCAGATGATTAGCTCGGAGGAGTTGCCAACTTCTTCATATAAAAATGTCATAGTGTTACAACTGTTTAGTAGATAAAAAAAAACCTCTTGCCTGAAGGTATGCCACACCCACACAAGATTCCAGAACCTCAAATAATGCTCAA
>NW_016182731.1:0-5799 GCF_001687245.7 Rhagoletis zephyria | reverse complement strand
AATGAGTGGTCAAATGGAAATGCGCAAAGATTTTTTGCATGAAACATGAGCAGAAAAGCGTGTTACTCAGGTGTACGAGGCATATGAGTAACATTTCTCATACGAAAAATCTTTATGCTTTTCATTTGACCACTCATTATTTTTTATTTATTCATCGATCTTCTTCATTAGTGACATGATTTTTTTTTTAACAGAACAAGCTTTAGCAGAAATGCAAAACTTTGGTACGAAACCTGTTATTTTTTAAAGTTTTCTTCTGTTAGGTTGGATTTTTTTAATTTTTTCATTAAAAAATAAAAAAAACTGGAATGATTAATTAATTTATCAGAAACTGTCAGTCCTATCGGAAAGTGGTGTATATATGATTTGTCGAGAACTTTATTAGCTTTCATATGTCATATTTTATATTAAGATTGTTAAATTGGTTCGTAAGATATACGTGATTAAAAGGAACCAATTTTTGCTTTAAGCTGAATATCGGTAAATTGAAAATATCTCGAAAACGTATCCATAGAAAAAAAAAATTAATTATATTTTCGGAATCACCGAATCACATAGGAATTGGATAGCGGCATCCATAGAACATTTTTGCTGTAAACCAGTGTTATGTGTATTTTTTAGTATGCCTATATACTAGGGCTTTTGCATGTTTGAAACATTAATATGGATACAACAGTAGTACAAGTGTACGCTCTGAGAAACCAAACGTTTTAAATGGAAATGAAAGTACATTTATACTGGCGTACATTCACAGCAGGAAGTTCATGCCACCAAAATCAATGTCGTATGCATAAGATTTCTACTGGGATATAAACGTATTAGAAGAAGCCCCAAGTTAAACGTATGACTTTAGAAATAAAAACAACAGTGTTGTGTTCAAAAGCGGAAGGAAGACACATAAAACATAACGTTAACAGTTAATTTTTCAATGCTTTATTGATGGTTGAGAGATATTTACATTTGTATGTATGTATGTTTATACTGTCATATGCATACATATAACTAAGTATGTCAGCCATTAAATCAGGCAATGCTGTCAAACTACTTTGTTGGCCTTTCATTTGATAACATCCGATGAAAACTAGTGAATGATAAAAGTGGAAACATTGAAAAAGTGGCCGGCCGTAATAACAAGAAAAAAAAGGCGGAATGTTTCAATTATGCTTACGTATTTAGTATTTTAGACCCTCGGAGATTTTAATTTGTACTTATTTTTGTGACCCTCAAAAATTGGACTGGTTTAGTACCTATAACTCTTCACAATTCAATTACGCCTGAATTGAATATTAAGAATTCGCAAATCCCTCAACTTTAAACAGTTTTGAGTCAAACAATTTTTATACAATAAAAGGTACATATATACATATGTAAATGCGGTTTAATACTGCAACCTGTAACTTTTTATATCTATCGTATAAATTTCATAATATTTCAAATTGTTTTATTATTATTTAAGACATATGAAATGTAATTTGTTTAATTCGGAAACGCAACACGTGCAACGCATGAAAGCCTTAGTTAAATTTTATCAAAACTCCTGCCAATAACTGACAAACAACCTTGAAATTTTCGCTTAAGAATAAAACAAGCAAAAAAATAATAATTTACATAAATGCATATGTATGTATGTACATATGTACATTAGTGTGGTCCAAGATACACAGAAAAATAAATTTTTTGGATTTTAAAACTAAGATGAGTAAAATGTGTAATGCAAAGGATTACGCTTATAGTAAGTAAAATTTTAAACTTACAAAAGCATCATAGTTTTATTTTCTGAAGATTTCCAAAAATATTTCTTTAACGATTTTATAGCAATTCTACGATTTTTTTTTTTTAGCCATGTAAAATACATTTATGGAAAACTTCAAAGCCCTGTCGCGATTAAATATCAACCGATTTCAAAATAAGAAAACTCGTGTCTCCTTCTATTTTGATATTATTTAAATCTGTGGGGGTTCCAGGCTAATGTGCATGTACACATTCATATGCATACGCAATCGAAATGACAATAAAATGACATTGCTTGGGTTCAAGTCATAACAGCAACAGGTAGCACCGTATGTCACCAAATTTTAAAGGGCATTTATGGCATAGCAGCACGTCCACATCAGCCTTAAAAGGCTATTGGTTATCAAAAGTGGTAATTTCAACAAAACCTTGTATGCCTAATTAGGTTAGTGTGCGCAAAGCTGAGAAAGCCATTAATCACAATTATGAAGCTGGTATTTATCTAAGTACAATACGAATGCACATTGTCAAAATGAATGTACGTTGTACAAAAGGAATGTGTGTGGAAATAATTTATGTATATTTATGGGTCAACAGTAATTTATCATTCTACAATTATCTTGTCTTTTAGTCTGTTCTTCAAGGGATACTTTGTGTCTTAAATTTTAAGAACATATGAAGAGGTTTGCGAGGCAGACGGATAACAATAAAATATGTATCACTGGGTTAATGGAATTATAGTAAAATTTATTTATTTTCAGTGTAGGTAAAATGTCTTTCTCAAACAGCAATCAAACCGACTAAGGTCAAAATTTTTAATTTATTTTCGAAGTAGCGAATGCGCGCTTGCTGAGCGGCGCACAGTATGCTTTTTGAACATTCCATGCGAATTAATCGTAGCGCTTTCGACAAAAGCAATATTTTGATATGAAACAAAATAGTTTTGAAAGCTAACGTTATTCCCTATCACGGAAAAATACTGCCATTTACTCCAACTACTCCTTGACCTTAAAAAAGATTTGTCAAAAATAGTGTTATTCGAAAAAAAACATGCAAAATCCATCGGATTCCAAAAAAAAATTTGTGTATGTTTTATTACAATATTTGATTTGATATTTTTTTTTCGAAGAACACTAGTTGTGACCAATTTTTTTTAAGGTCAAGCAGTAGTTGTGGGTCAATTGCAGTATTTTTCCGTGAAAGGGAATAACATTAGCTTTCAAAACTATTTTGTTTCATATCAAAGTATTGCTTATGTCGAAAGCGCTACGATTAATTCGCATGGAGCACACTGTGCGGCGCCTGATAAGAACTTTTGTGTTCGCCAATGCAAAAACAGCGTTGAAGAGCAAAAACGGCCGCTGATACTTCAGCCAGAAAAAAGTATCCTATGCATATGTTAATCCCGGCAATAAGCTATCTAGTAGCCGAATTTCAATCAAATCGGACCACAAATACGAATTTTCTAATTTTTCTATCCAGGTCATAAACTATCTATGAGCAAAATTTCATTTCCAAGCNACTGTGCGGCGCCTGATAAGAACTTTTGTGTTCGCCAATGCAAAAACAGCAATAAGCTATCTAGTAGCCGAATTTCAATCAAATCGGACCACATATACGAATTTTCTAATTTTTCTATCCAGGTCATAAACTATCTATGAGCAAAATTTCATTTCCAAGGTGAAAAACCTCTTCAACAATATTTACGATAACAATATCTGCAAAATTTCATGCAAATTCATTCAGTAGATTTCGCGTGATTAAAACACAAAATCACAAACTTTCAAACTCTAAAACTTTCACCTTTATAATATCAGCAGAAAATAAAAATATGTTTACTAAAACTAATTGAAAGCTTTATTCAGGTGCCTAAGACACTTATCTAAAGGAAGAAGTAAAATTTCTGGTGTAGCCCTTCACAGCTAGCTTTAAAGGAACCCATATTTTGATAAGTCTTTACAAAAGGACAGGTACTGGGAAACCGAACCCAGGGTGGAAATCTAGGTCTATTACCAGGGATTTGTAGGCCAAAAGCTCTTCCTTGGTCTGCCATGGAGCCCTGGAAAGCGAATCTACTATACTCTGAATAAAACAAAGTCTCAATGCACTCAGAAGGTAGCACACAAGTGCCATCATTCATTCTAGCAATCCGTAAATACCAGCTGGGAAAAATCGGCAGGCATCAAATTTGAATAGCTGTTGGCTTACTTATTGGTCATGGCGGAGTAGTGAAGTACTTTGGCATATTTAGACCACTACTGTTTATTAGAGTTGAGTGCCGAGACGAGTATGCGCTGACTGTTTCTTTGATGACAGAAGACACTTCGTTTTGTCCTCATTCACCATCAGATACATGCAATCTAATTTCAAGAAGGCAGAACAAATATAGCGATTATTTTTTTTTATCGATTATGTCAACCTTTCATTAGAACTTTGTGTTACAGGGCACGTCCCAAACCTGGCGCACAACCAGAACCCGTGCCCTTAATCCGAATAAGTCGGAGTGGTGCCACCGAAGGCCCCTCTCTTCCACAAGAGTCGGTATAAAGTATAGTCGTGCAAATGTAACTGTCTCCTTTTCTCTGGCATCGATTGCTTCTGGATATAAACGTTCATTATCACAGCTTTTATGAATCTTAATTTCCCTTATGAATTTTAAATTGTTAACACATAAACAACAAAAACAAACAAAGAAAAGTCCTTGAAATGCAATATACCGGCGTCCATAAAATTAATTTAACAAAACTGTTATTTACATTTTACTATTTACACGCATAAATATCGTAAACACGATGTTTATACATATATACNGACACAGGAGTGTACGGCGATCTTTTTTGGTTGCTTGTAAGGTGCTACAGCCCAATGTATTGTACATACATATATAAATGTATATGAACACACATCGGCTTTTTTTCTATTTTTTATTCTCAACCATTGAAATCACCGATTTACCGCGGGTAAATAATACACGCCAAGCATGACATTCACCACTCTCGGCTGCTTAAAGGTGGCAGCGCACATTTATTGCACTAATTTTTGAGTTTTTCTTTTTGTTTTTTTTTCTAAATTTTCGTAATTTAATTGTTCGCTCCAAAAGGCAGCATTCACAGTGAACTTGACATCTATAGCATTTCTTTTGAAATGATTTATTATACTAAATGCTGTACTAAAAAATTCAAGCTCCAAGTGCAAATATTTACACAATTGCTTTGTAGATACATATGTATATCTGCACATATTTGTATGTGCATACATGTGTTTGCATGTACATACATATGCGCTACTTGTAAACGCGTCTTCTCAATTACTTATTTAGCTTGACTGACTTTCATTCAGCAATTTACATACTAGTACCTGTACCCGAAAAGTCACCAGACCAGCTAAGTGAAGGTTGGGGATCGTAAGTTAAAAATCATGTGAAGGAACTTTAACTTTAACACAAATTTTTACGTATACCACACAAATACATACATACATAACAAGTAGTGTTGGGCAGTATCGGTACCAAAAGTACTCAGAACTCGATTCTTTAAAGGAGCCACAGTACCCGATTTTTAAAAGGTTCGATACTGAGTACTCCAAAGTTCCCAGCACTCACAAACGAACTCAAAAGAAATCAGTAATCAAAAATACTCTTTTCCAATCATCTCTTTGATACATCGATAGGATCGATTCAAAATAATCAGTATTAAGTGGCGAATAGATACTTAAAAGTACTTAGTTCTATTCAGGATAGTTCATCTGACGTAATATATATATAATTGAAGAATACCAAAGAACTCGATCCTCAAAACTACTCGATACTTCCCAACACTAATAAAAAGTTACATATATAATTCAACCCCAAAACAACATAATATTTTAGTACATACTTGCATTTTGTGCTAAGTGTTTTTCCATAAAAGCTATTAAAAGTAAGGCCACGCAGCCTTAATAAAATTATCGTACAAAACCTGGCATTCATCTTTATTTACACGGCACAAATATTAATCACTTCTAAACTGGCTATTTTAAATATTTTGTAGCAACACAGATTTGCACGGAGCGTAACTGAGGCCTCATCTG
>NW_016182730.1:0-5799 GCF_001687245.7 Rhagoletis zephyria | reverse complement strand
TTTTTTCTGTTAAATTTCCTAAAATTTTCCATACATTTCTGAATACTTTTTCGATTTTGTTCACCTAATGCATGAGCTTCAGTGGCTGCTACCCAGCAAACATTTGGAGTCATAAATGAGTCTTTAAGGAGTCCTATTTCGGAGCCATTATGCTCATAATGAGCTCATTTAAGAGTCCGATATGANTGAGTCTTATTGAACGCACTTTATTTGCAAAAGCTTTCAGCGAAAATTCCTTTCAAATAACATGCATACATACTTACGTGCATATACACATTCCAGCATGCATGCAATAGAAGCAGCTGCAGCTAAATTTTGTTCATTTATTGTTTTCTAATTATTTTCAATTTCTGTATAAACAAGTTTGGATATAAATTTCAAATCTTTATTGTTTTTATATTGGCACAAGGTGCTGGCTCATAACTTGGATCATATATGAGTCCCAGAAGATTCATATAAGAGTAATAAAATTTTGGTTTTTGAAACTCATATTTCTTACCTACCTAGGACTCCCTTCGGACTCATATATTCTGAAGGCTCAGAATATGTTTGCGGGGTAAATGCTATTTTTTCCCAAAATGCTATACATACTTATGTATGTATGTATGTGTGTATTTGGACATTTTTAGTATAGAGTTTACTAAAAACCCGTTTAGAAATTATTCATGCGATTAAATTATCAAATTAACCATTTCATTTCTCTGTATGCAGTTTTTTTTTGGTATTCATTGGATTTGAGGTGAGACAGATTCGCTGCAACCTCCATTTCGTCGGTTGATGACGTTCACCAAAGTTATAAAAAGGCCCAGGAAGTTCTTCTGTGCGGGGAAGTCAAGATGAGGAGCTCTCTCCAATCACCCTGTGATCATTCGGGATTTGCCAATTTCGTATAATTTCGGAAATTCATCTGCTGAAAAGAACGAGATATAGTACCTCCTACCTGATTGTAATAATAATACTGGGTTTGCAACCTCTGCTCACTTATTAATAAAGCAGTGCGGTGCATATCTCCAAGCTCGTTGTAGATTAACTCTTTTGAACTACGAATTCCTCTTACTACCACTCCGCTAAAATAGCGTTTTTGGAGGAGATCTGTAGTAATTTTTCGTTCGCTGGCTAACCTATATATTGTGAGCGATGCTATTTTGGCATGATTTACGTAAGCCTATAGCCACCAAATGGTGCTGAAGCGACTTCTTAACTAGGTACGCCTTTTGCCTTGTCGTTACCCCTTTTCCCTTGCACCTCTGGACAATAACCAATTGTACATACTGTAGCAGACTGCGAGAGATCTTCCATTTCATGGTTGTGGAGGCGATGATAAGCTGAATACTTACTGAAAGCACCCCCAAATGACCTGAGTCCGAGGGAAATTACTTTTCTCAACGAGTAACATCTCAAGATCACACTGGGCCTTAATGTGTCCGACCTGCAGCCGTGACCAAGTCGGCTTTTGGCTATCCGTGCAGACGATGGGGAAGGAATCTCTTGATCTCTACTTTTTCGTCAGTCACCGATTGCTCAATCATGACATTGATAGTGGCTTCATGAAGCTTTGCTAATTGCTCCGCTTCAACAGACTTGTTAACCCTTTGTGAACCGATGTTTCTTATAGGCAATATTCATATTTTGGTTTATAAATCCAGTTGTTTGAAATATTTTTTTCCAAGAATTCGTTTCAAATCATACCACAGGAAGTTGTGAAGGCTTAAAGCTGAAACTCATGACATAATTATGGACCCACTTATGGATCCACCTACAGCATTTAAACATTTTTTGATATTTTTTGTTCTTTTAGGGCGCTTTGTAAATATTTATAAGCAACCTTTAAAATTTTATAGCTGTTAATATTTAGGGATAAACCAATAATCATATGCCGTCAAAAAAGGTTTCGCTCCCCCCACCTAAATTCGGTCGTCAAAGTGTTAACGGGGTTAACCGAAATGAGAGTAGCATAGCTTAACTCGGGCGAACTATTACCAGTTTTTTTAAGGCGCACACTTAAAAAGAGGATATTTCTCCAGTTGAAACTCATTGGTTAAGAGTACATATTTATGTACCAGTCATCCGCAAAAGTTTAGTAATTAAACTTGAAGTGAATGCTTAAATCGTAACTGCCTGAATGGAAAACTTCTGTTAAAAAATGCTTTCTATTAGCAACAACGCTAAGGGCTTTAGCTGGTGAAATTCGTATAACTATCTTAATTACATGGAGGGCTTTGGACAAGATCTGTATTTATTGCTATTTAATGCAGAACTCTTTACCTTCAAAGTGTTGGACATAGGCATCCAAAATGAGGGGAAAATCAGCATTTTGCCCAATCCTCTCCACTTTTTCAATGATATGTTCATTGGCGACCCGCATGCGATCAGGCAGCTGGATAGAAATGTAGACTGTTAACCCACTCAGCTGCTGAAGATGGATCATACTGCCGAATTTGCTTTATATTTGCTCAGAAAAACATCGTGAAACGAAGGCATGAAATTATGACCACGCACTTGACAATCACAACTACCTTCAAAGATTGGAAAATAGCCTAGAAAAATTCAAAGACCACCAAATGAAGAAATATTAATTGAATGCCACAGAAGATGCGCAGAACTTCAAACTAATATTCGAAAATAAGCGAAATTAGGTCAGAATTGAGTTTGACCAGAGCTCAAAAACCCCGCAAATAGAAACACGTATGTAAGACGTAAGTAAAACTTTTGTTTTTGTTGTTATGAGCGGAGAAGGGTTGTGCCACTGTTGTGAGGATGATGTGTCCGGACGCTTCTACGTTCATTGTATAAACCAAAACTTAAATCTGGCTGTTACACATGCGTGCGATATTTCATCTATTCGGAACTACATGTGTATGGTCACGACAGTTGTCCGTTTTTTCCGATTATCCGACAGAGCTGGAAATCTCTTGAAGAAACACATCCTCATAGCAATATATGGTTCTAAGCAGGTACGTCTTATAAAATATTGAGAAACACGTTGGGTCGAGCAACTGGATTCACTCAGTAACTACAAGCAGTATAATCTTTTAGGAAGATAATATGTACACTGATGTGGAAGGCAATTAGAGAAATATTAATCCAAAATTTTTACAAAAATTTATATTTCAATTAAAGAATTTGGGAAAGCGGCTGTTAGTCGTCTAACCTTTTTTCTTTCGAAAAATTAGTAGCAAAAATAATTAAACACATTGAGGCACAATAATTAGGCGGAGCCAAATAGAGATATCCTTAAACTTCAACCAATTTTCTTAAGAGGAAATGGCGCCTGATCCTCACATAGTTAACTTCTAACAGTGCACTATTATCTGCTAACTCGTTGCTCACTTTAAGCACACACAGTTGTGATACCTAGACTAAAAGATAAGAAAAAGGCTTGGAGTTGAGTGTAGTGTGAAAAAAAATCGAAAAAAAATGTTGTATAAACAAAGAATATTTTCCTTCTTACAACATGCATTTCTCTAATGCTAGAGGCATTTGCACATTCACATATAAACTTTATATGCAAACACCTACATATGCATGCGCAGTCTACTTGCAATCGCAGCAAAGTGGGTTACTTCAATTGCATTTTTTATGCTCAAATGCATCATCCTTTGTGCAAACTTGTTCGATTCGACTACTTCTATGGTAAAATGCTAACTGGCCACTTGATGGAACAGCAGAACAAATATGCATGTTTACATAAGTACTTATGTGTATGTATGCTCATACATAAATGGAACGTCCCGTGCACCAAATCGAATCCATTTCGAGCTAGCCGAGAAGTGCACGGTATTGGTGCTTTATTCATACCGACGCAAAGCCATGTCTTATAGAATGGCAATTGTTCTCTGCAGAACTTATTGGGTCAAGTTTTTAATAAATTTTTTATTAAAAACAAGAAACGAGTCTACAAATTTAACAGACCCCTCGGCCGTGGTTAATTGACGATGATCGCAACGAACCAATAACCAAGGGTCCAAATTAAAGAAATCCATGCTGAGGTCCCTGGTATTGAGGCCGATTATGAAGCTAATGCAGCAAACTTGGAACGCAAAATGCCGAAGAAGGCGAGCCAGTTCAGGTGCGCAGATAATGCCAAAATTACTTAGCTCCTCAATAAATACAATTTGTAAAATAAGTAATAAGTACTTATAAAATTGGAACATTATTTTCCCCTATGCTTATACTATGCGCTTATCTAAATTCCTCAGACTACATCCAAGGTTGCATAACTCTTAGAGAGTATACATACATGTGTGCGTGTGTATGTGATTTGTCGTACATTTACATCTTAATCGCACATTTGCACATAATGCGCTTACGTTCATACTTTTATTTATTTACATATATTTATGTATGTAGTTAAGTTGAAGTAAATATAAAGTGCAATCCTGATAAAAAAAAGTGCATCCTTACTAACCTATCCATGCGCGCTACACATACATATGTACATATACATATATGTATATATACATAGAAATACTCCAACGACCAAGGATGTGCAGTTTCTAAGCAGGAAAAAAGTGCTCACCAGTCTAGGTGGTACTTAAAATACTGACGTTATGCACACAATAGAGCTAAGATGTAGACAATAAGATGAAAACAAATTAGCACATTTCACAGCCACATTTTCTCATAAAAAAAAAATACTTATTTATGTACGTACAGTAACGGGCGAAATTGTCCGAATGCTGATTTTTTAATATTCACAATATTTTCGAAGGTAAAATTGTTTTGTTAAATTGCTAAAAAAAAGAATGTTCATACTCAGTGGATTCACAAGACTTGTTAACCGTCGTTAAATCTTTAGCTTAATGTTTTTTTATGTAAAATAATGATTAAAATGGGTTAAGAGAATTTCTAACTACATATAAGTACCAAAATTGGAGCTATTGGAACAAGGGGCGTGGTACCTTCCACAAAAATCGAATTTTTCATACTGCATATCTCTGGAAGTGTTCATGGTAGAGTACTCTAACATGGTATTCGCCGATTCCTGTTACTACTATTTCGGGGGACCTCACTGAACATTTTCCAAAAAAAAGAGCAAAATCCGTCGGGCGCTTTTTTTCTATGGTAACTTTTACTAATTCAAATATTAAACAAATAATAATAATAATAATAATAGATTGGCGCTTACACAATTGTTAGTGTTTGGCCGAGCTTCTCCCCCGACTTGTGGCGTGCGCCTTGATTTTGTCACACAAAGCGGAGGGACCTACAGTTTTACGCCGACTCCGAACGGCGATTATATTTTTATTTTTATTTTATTTGTTTTTACTATTATTTTTATTTTTTTTTTATTTTTTTTGAGAACGCTATTTCGCATTTTCTTCTATAAGAAATTCATGTCAATATGGAAAAATATTCAAACAGATAAAAGAGTAAAAAAAAAATTAACGACAATTTTTGGCCGTCTGAATCTTGCACTTTATTATACTAACAGGTATATTCTGTATACTACCAATGAATTTGTACACCGGAAAATTGTATTACCAAGAACTGTTATTCCTTTCTGAAAATTTAATTCTAGGTACGTTGGTAACGTTGAAAATATATTTATAAATTTAGCTCTGTTGCCACTATGGTTTTTGTTTTTAACAAATATGGTAACTTGGTAACTTTTAATTTCATTTGGTAACTTTCCGATGGCCCTTGGCAATAACGGCACAACTCAAGCGATGATAGCAAATAGCCAAGAAACGCAAAGAGTGCTGCATAACATATTGAAGCGAAGAGCAAAGCAACGAACTGGACCAAAAGCAGACGGGCATCCAAAAATAACGGAAAAATAAGTACAGTGTTCATGAT
>NW_016182728.1:0-5799 GCF_001687245.7 Rhagoletis zephyria | reverse complement strand
TGGTTGTGTTGACTCAGCAGCTACGCCGTCTGCTCGTCTTGTGTGTGTGCCTTTGTAAAGCTGATGCCAGATAAAACTTTGTAGCTTTGCGTGACATTTATAACTTTGCCAGCGAAGCGCCAGACGCAAAAGGTATGCCACAATGAACGCNCAGCAATATAATTACGTTTTATGTTTCTACATGAAAACTCAAATTTGGACGAAATAAAATAAATATTAAACCGGTTGATTGTCAAAGCGCGCAAAAAGATGGGAGTTGGCCATCTTTTCGCTTCGCGCTGCAGCGTCAACGATCTATGTGGCGTGCTTTGTGCATTTTCATACAATTCATCTTATCTGTCAAAGCGAATCTGTCACGTAAAGCGAAGCAAAAGTTTTATGTGGCATCAGCTTAAGTCATAGGACGGACCGCCCTCTGTTCTAAGTGGTGCCCCCTTGCAGCTGGTTGTATGTACATATGTAGCTACATACTAATTTCTGAGAAATTCCAAATGAATCTGCATTATTTTATTTTACCCACTTTCTGAAGTCTGCGCTTCGTGTGTGTTTTATTTTCACTTCCAAAAATTCGAAAACGTTTCTCCTACCGAAATGTTTTTAATCCGATTTTGTTTCGTTTACTTATCTAAATTGCTTTTACAAGAAATAAAGTGGTGTTTTAAAGTTCATCAATGCGTCCGTCCGACGGGCATTTGTGTCATGCAGTCATGCGTCAATGAGATTGGACGGCGCGGCGCGCTTGTTCGAGAGGGAATTGATGTAGGTACCGTACCGACAGCAGTAGCGACTGTACGCTTTGTATTTGCTTTTTGTTGCTTCTGCTTTTGCGATGATATTTGTTGCTTCGATTGCGTTGGCAAGATCCCCTCCAGGGGCGCTAGTTTTCTTCGTTGCTTGCTTGAGTTTTTTATTTATTTATTTTTTTTTTTTTGTTGTCATACATTGCACTTTTATCCAAAAATACGGCTCTCAACTGAGCTTGGAAAGCGCACGGTGCTGGTGCTGGCTGGGAACTTCAGCTCGATCGATCCATTGATTTATCGCTCGCCAGCCGTTGTCTTGCGCCGGCGTTAAACGATTTTTATTTCTTTCGCAGTGCCTTTGCCAGAACATGTCTATGTATATGTCCGTCGATACTGCACAAATTTTTTTCGTCCCCGATTTTGTGTCGCATTGCCATTCAACTTGTTTATGAAACTCGATACAGGCGTTTTTCGAACTTTGTCCCTTACCAACGAATTTCCATTCTCAATTTGGGTCATTAACCTTCGATGTCGCATTAAAACTGCCCGCGTCCGTGTGTGGTTATGTTTTGCTCGGTTGCTTTATGGAATCTTCATTGCTGCTGCTGTTTTTTTCGGTTTTGTTTGGCTGTGCTGCCTTTTATTTTTCAGCAGTGTCCTTTTGACGTTTTCATTAGTTGTGACTTTTTTTCGCCTCGAGCGCTCGTAGCGGCAGACCCTGACTGCTGATCTTACCGTTCGGTCGCATTTAGTTTTGCGTACATATATACATACACACCTACAAACATACATATATATGCACGTAAGTCGTCTGGATGCGTTTTAAGGACATCGGAAGGGGTCGTTCGCCTCCGTCCAGCGATCATTTTTGTACCTAGCCAGTTGTGCCATTTTGCTTTTCCCTCTCCCACAACTTCGCCGCTGCGCTGTATCTGTCCCATGTCTGGAGTGCGGCACGCAGTGCTGTCAATTAACGTTTTTGTCTTAACCTTTGGTTTGGCGGCCAACAGCTGCTGCCAGCGAGTAGAATGACAGCTGTTTCGGCAGCTCGAGTCCGTATTGTCCAAGGCCTCGTCTGTTGGATGCAATCAGTAGATGGCGCTTTGCTTCTTGCTTCTTCTTTCGTTTCGCTTTCGTTCCATAATTTATCATTTGTTCGGTTACTACGATAGCAACAAAAAGTGTGTACAGGGGTTTTGTTGTACCCTTCGATATCAGCAAAATAACCTTCGGTTCTGAGTTCACGATCGAAGCAAAGCAAAACGGAAGCAACAACAGCAACGGCAAAAGCGAAGCGGTGTTTAGGCATTAACAAAAAATCCTTTGCGTGCAGTCAATATGGCGCCCAAAGGGCAATAAACTCAGCAGCGGGTGTGCGAAGCAAAGCCACCAAGCAAGCAGTAAATGCTCGTCAAGCGATAACAAAAATGAAGAAACGAAAACGAAGTTAACAAACAGAAAAACTATGAGTCACTTTCAGGGTTGCCACTGACGAAAAGAAAATACTTGGGTACCAACCACTTGAAAAAAATCTGCCAAATCTAGAAAATATCTACCAATCACTTTTTTGGTTATTTTAATAAAAACTATAGATTTGTTTCTTTTTTTTTTTGAGTTATTGCAATAAAAATATTTTTTTTTTTATTAAAGAACTTTTTATTTAACCAATGATATGATACTTGAAATCATAGTAATCTCCTTCAACCAAAAGCGAAAATGATGAAACTAAAGGCAACTACGAAACTTCCTCATTTGAAAAAAACTACTATTATAGACAAATACAAAGACTCAAAAAACCGACTTTTTTTGTTTTTTTAATATTTACAATGTTTTTCAAGTTATTATTTTTTTGTACTTTTTTTTAAGAATTTGTTTAACCAAAATCATAAAAATCAGGGATTAAAGTTACATATGTATATACCAACTTTTAGAGGAATTCAATAAATTTGCGCCAAAAATTTCGAACTTTTTTCTCTGAATTTTTAGAACATTTTTGGGTACACGTTTTACTGCCCATTGAAAAATTTTCGTAGATTAAAATTTTTATTTTTTGCCACCGGACTTTTGTGCTTTTCCCTTTTTAATTTAACAATTGCCATTAGAATTGATTTTTAAATATTTTTTTTGAACAATCATAGTCT
Source organism: Rhagoletis zephyria (assembly GCF_001687245.7). Lineage (NCBI taxonomy): Eukaryota > Metazoa > Arthropoda > Insecta > Diptera > Tephritidae > Rhagoletis > Rhagoletis zephyria. Next base: position 2,915 of record NW_016182728.1, on the reverse strand, counting down.
ACAATTACATGCTTGTTATTTTTTTATTTTTTTTTTTGGTTTTTGGCCAAACTCAGGATAAAACAGAATATAAAGACAACTACGAAAAAGAAAAGTTTTAAAGTGCACACAAAATACTTTAACAAAATTCTACCAAAATGACAACAAATTTACCTTTTTACGAACCCAAATTTTTCCTACAAATTTTGGTAATAATTTCGCAAAGCGGCAATCCTGGTCACTTCGTTGGCAGAGTTTTGATGATTTTCGGCGGTGGGCGAGCGATTAATGGAAGAGGCGACGCATGCGAAGGATCGAGAGAGTAGGACGAAAATGAAGTGCGGGGTTTAGTTAGTAGGAGGTAGGTAAACAAGGCGCTTTCGACTCGTGGCTGGCGTCTGCAGATACATATGCATATACATATGTACATATGTATGTATGAAAGGGGGCATGAAATGTGAGTAGTGCGTGCTTCCGTGCATTCTCACCTCACTAAAATATGGCTCTTTGGGCTAAAAATAAATTTTGTCAGCTTTTTCCGCAGTTGTCTGGTATGTGTGCGCAATACTTGCGTGAAGTAGGCCACATTGGCGCGCTGATGTAAATATAACACGATGAAGTGTCACTAAGAGTCGCGAGCATGAAATATCATTTTTTTTCTCAGTTGTTGTTGCATTTTAAATATGCCACATTTATCTTGAATTGTTGGCGAATGACTGGCGCCTTTTGGCCGCAAAGTAAGCCCAGCGCCACCGATCGACCAACCAATTCGCCGGCAGACTTTCGGAGGGGCCAGGTGACAGCGTAGGTAGAAGGCAGGCAGCCTGCAGCTGCTAATTTGCTTCTTCGGCTAATCTTTTGAATATTTGACGCAGCTGCAACGGCAGTGGAAGTTCCGAGGATGCAAAGGTGCAGCTAATAGTAATATTTTTTTTTTTGTAGCCTACGCAGCCACAGTTTTCCCATTTCGCCATTTCTTTTTTTACATACAAAGTAAGAACTTATACGTACTTTTTCTTTTACTTTTTATACAACTCTCAACAGACTTCTTGTGGGTAACTAATTTTATTTATATCGCCCACAGTAGTGGGGATAATTTTCGATGTCATATGTTAAATGAATGCGGTGAATTCCCCCTCCCCATCCATATCTCGCGCAAGTGAACAGAGTTAAGCAAGTTATGCGCATACATAATTAGAAAGAAAAAAATAAAAATAAAAAATTAGCTTTCTTGTGTTGTCCCCTTTCTCCATCGCTATTAAATAATAGATAGAGGCAATAGATTTGCTTAGGTAGCCCTTGACAGCTGCCCAGACAGTTACTAATTATTTGGTAGAGTGTATGGGGCCTGCATTACCATCGAGACCACAAAAGCTCACATTTGTCACGTTTGTTGAAAATCTCGTTGTGGGTTTTTACTTTAATATTTGGCCCGATATTTCAGCATGAAACGACGACAGCTGTTTATAGTTTACATTTTTCCGCTTCGGTCATGGCGTTTTCTTTGGAATGGGGAAGTGGGCCGCTAAATGTTCAAAAGTCAGAGTAGCTCAGCATACTAAACGGAAAAGCGGAAAATAAGCAATTAATATGAAAAACTCTGCCAACCGTAAAACAATCTTACTCGGGCAAACTGTTGGCAGTCCTTCCCCAAGCGCTAAGGCAAAATAAATCATGTGTCAATTTTCTTTTCCCTGCGCTCATATCCAACTATCTATTGCAGCTTGGTAGCTTTTTATTATTTAGCAGCTTGGGTGAGTGAGCGCAACTTGCATTGTCGTCATTAAATTGCTGCTCGACGCGAGCCAAGTTTTGCTTCGATGATTTACGGCTAGAACTTGAAGGCTGCTCACCACGTCGCCTGACACTGAGTTCCGTTTGAAGCCATTGCTTCAGCGCGGCGGTAGTTGTGCCTGCCTGTTGTGTGGTCGACGGACTCGACGGACCACCTACTCGCTGCAAATTAGTCAATTGCTACCTGCAGCAGTTGCTACAGCTAATTAGCGGGAATATTCATTACCTCTGCAGAGTTTCAAACAACAAGAAAAACATAATACGACAGTACATACATTCTTTTGTGACCTTTGCCAGCTTGGAGTGAGATATGCGCACCAATGGGACTAGCGCCGATTTTCGTGCAATTCTTTAAATGCCTGTCCTTTGTAACAAACATACACACACACACGCGCACACACACATAGTATTTGTACTTTGCTGCGATCGGCGAGATCATCGACGTTTTATCTATCCTAGCTGCTGTACTTAAAACTTGTTGCACAGTGTTCTAAAATGTTGTAATTTGAGGTTAAAACGAAAACTTAAAAATACTTTGCTAGTCAGTTTGCAACCTCTCAACTAGCGCTTTTATGGCGTGTATTGAACCAGATTGGGTCTTATCAGCATTTTCAGCTTACGAGCATCCGTTCATTCAACCTCTCCTCCTTCCACCTATTCGTATGTTTACGTGGTTCGTTATTAAGTAGTGGAGTAAGGTGGCTGCGGCGGCGGCGGCGGCGGCGGATGTCTTTTCCTTTGCACATACACGCACACACACCTACTGTAGCGCGCCATCATCACCGGTGAATGCTTTGCGATTTATGTGGCTGTAACTTGGACTTGGGGCTCAGTTCTTGTTTATAGTTTGCTGGCTTGTTGGCCATCGCCGCTGCCGCTGCCACTGCTGTTGCTGTTGCAAGTTGAATGGCATTATTTCTAGCAGAAGCGGCTGCTGTTTGTTGTTGCTTAGCATCCCGCAGAGTGCAATGCGCGTGCGCGACCAAAAGTTGTCGGATTGCATTCCATTGCGAATGACAGCCAGCGACTTGATTTTATTGCTCTTGTGTTTGCTGTTCTTCTTGTTTGTGTTTCTGTTTCGGTTCTGGCTGATGCTGATGCTGATGCTGTGGCAGCGAGATTCTGTTGGAGCTGGGAACTTG
>NW_016182727.1:0-5799 GCF_001687245.7 Rhagoletis zephyria | reverse complement strand
AATATAGACACTTCAGATGTAAAGTTTCAATAAATTCTGACGACTCCTTCCTGTTTTCGTAAACACCACAATCAGCAATGATTATGCCTTATTTGTCTTTCATATAGTAATGTAAAAAAAAATCTTTTTTTTTTTTTTATTGGGTACCCGGTACCGAAAAATCGATTTCATTTTTGAAATAAGCATGGGTTAGTCCTTTTAGGTGTAAAGTTTCAACAAGTTCTGAATACTATTTCGGTTTTTATAAACATATGTCTACGATGATTATGAGTTATTTTACCTTTTTATAAAATTATAAAAAAAAAATTTTTTAATTAAATGGTAACAGATGCTGAAAAACGTTTTTTTTTCTTAAATTGCCGTGATATAGTCCTTTCAGGTGTAAAGTTTCAGCCCATTCTGATGCCTCCTTCCACTTATATCAACACATGTCCACAATGACTATTTTCATATAAAAATGCAAGAAAAACTCGGTTTTCTCGAAAAGAGTAACCGGTACAGAAAAACCGATTTCATTTTTGAAATTAGAGGGGCATAATACTTCTAGGTGTGAAGTTTCAGCCAATTCTGACCACTCCTTCTATTTTTGTCCATCATTTGTATGGAGTCGCGGCACTGTGCGACTCTCGCAATGAGGCTGAATAATTTTTAGATTCATCGCACACCACGGACTTTATCGGCCGCCGATTTAGTGGCCTCGCTAGTCTTTCCATTGCACCACAACTAATTGGCCGGAGCGATTAAGTTGGTGTAGTGTGCGCACCTCCATACATCTTCATGTACATATTTCAAACGAGCCCTAGTATGTATTTAAATAGGCGACCGATTTAGTCTGTGGTGTGCGGTGGCTCTTATAGCTGTATCCTTACATCTATTCCGTGTGTTGCAATATCCACGGAAGCAGCAGTTAATTTTTTCATAATTTTGTATGAAGAAAATTATTAAAAAATATAAAATTTCTCTACCAACATATGAGTGTAGGGTTTAATATTTTAAGCTTTATTTACGTGTTTATTTGTTTTATTTAATTTAATTTTGTTCATGACTATGGTTTAAAATATCAATATAAGAATTTGCTTTCATTCAACAATGTTTTTTATTCAATAAAACATTTAAAATTGGAATAACATATTTTAACTCTACATATTGGCGATCCTGCTCGTCGAATAATTATACAAGTTATAATAATTGCGTCGTTTACAACAATTTATGTCTGCAATGTTACGTCATATCATTTAATCATCTCTTGAGCAAAAGTTTCTTTCCACAATCATGTATAACAAGAATTCCAAAGATCATTAAGAGTAAATATATACATAAGTGCAACAATTGCGACAAGATAAGCTTTCACAACTACATCATCAACAACTTCAAAAGCAGTTCGCACATCAACAATTTCAATATATCAATTTTCACAACCTATACAAGTGCAACAAGGATCTATAACAATAATAGCCATTGCCGTTGCAGTTTGCAAAACTAACTAGCTCAAACACATCAATGAAATTTTTTTTTAGTTTTGGCCTCTACATAAATATGTATCTTATTGAAGCAATAGCGTTCAGTTTCATTCGTTCAGAATTGGTGAGCTGTATTTATATTTTTGGATTTAATATAACTTTAGTATTAATTTGTATTTTAAAGATAAGATTGCAAGATAATTTCAAAATAATTTCGTATCTTAAGTCTTTCGTTGACTTAATATCTAAATTACATATATACAATTTTGAATATTTATTACGTTATTTTTTGATTTTAATAATTTGTTTAAAATAATATTAACAAATTTATAACATTATTACTTAATATTAAGTATTTTTTATTAGTATTCATATATTTTGAAATTATTTCTCTTGTACACTCCTTCACCAGTAGATTTAAAAAATGCATCGATCACCTATTCGTACACGCAACTTCTCAACAACAGAAAACCAAAATGAAAATAAAACTCACACCTCAGATTTAAACATTACACAAAATATAAATTCTAACAGTTTGACACAAAATGAAAATAACTTTAGTTCGAATATTTAAAAATCCATTACATTACCTCATTTTTGGGAAGATTGTCCCGAATCATGGTTTCTGCTTGTGGAAGGACAATTCGAAATTATTAATATATGTGATGATAATATCGAATTTCAAAACATTTTGGTTGTTCAACGAGAACCGATTTAAAAAATTATTGATATTATCAATGCACCGCCATTAACCAACAAATACGAAACCATCAAGAAGGTTTTGTGCGAAGGATACCTGAACAATTATATTCAAATACTGAACTAGGTGATCGATCACCATCAGAACTTTTTAGACATATGAAGTCTTAGGTACAAAATCAATTGTTAGTAAAGAACTTTTATTTAAATTGTGGAGCAGAAAATTACCGCAACAAATACAAATCCATATAACTTCCTGTAGTAATCAAAATTCTGAGGAAATTATTTCTCTTGCAGTTAAATTATTTGATTGATAAACCCATAAGATATTAATATTAAAAAAAATCTAAAAAATAACTCAACACTAAATATCTTGAAAACTAGAAAGGCCCGGCCCCCTAAAGTGGGTATATTTGAAAAGTGGAGAAGCCCAGCTTTCCAATTGCAAAGTCAAAATTTGTCGCCCCGGTTATCGTAATATCCCCCTATATTTACATACATATAGTACATTTGCTGCAAGTGCATAAAAAAATTTGAGTTAAATATGCAGAAATGATTGCCACCTATTCCACGTTGCATACAAATTGCATAGCTGTATCGATTACCAACAGCGCTCATTCCCAGCGGTTCTACGTACCGGAATGACTCGGGTTTTACCCGACCAAGAGCTGTTGTTTCGGCGATCTAACCCCGTTTAGGGCTATGTTGTATCCTTAAGTAGTCACGTACTTCCAGCTTATGTGAGATAATACCAATCTGGCAACGCCTTGGCAGGAAGTTATGAATCAGGGAAATAGAAGATGACAGGAGAATTAATATCGAATGTTCGAGATAGCGTGCACACCTCAAATTGTTAGGTTAAGCTATAATTGTTGAAATAAAGCATATTTAATTACAATTGACTCGGCTAAAAAAGTTGGCAACGAGGGTCAACTCATTAAAATGGATGCCAAGCAATTTGACACATTTATGAAAGTGCAACAAGAAATGGTTGCACAGCTTATGAGCTTAAGTGCAGGAGCTTCAACGTCAAGTGCAGGACAAGGAAGCAGTAGTATCAGTACAGCACTGGCACCAAATTTTGATATGTTCGATCCAGCAAAAGAATCGTAAAAGAATCACATTCAACGTTTCACAAATTACGTGCAAATGAAGAATGTAGCTGCGAAGAAGGAGTATTGTGCAAAATTACTTCTGAATTCAATCGGAGCGAAAAACTTCAATACGATTACAGCGTTAGCTGCTCCAAAAGAAGTAACGGAGCTACAGTATGATGAATTGCTAAAAATATTAGAAGCGCATTTTTCGCCGAAGAAAAATGTGTTAGTTGCGCAACATAAATTTATTTCAAAGTACCAGAATGATCAACAATCAGTAGCAGATTTTGTCACTGAGCTTCGCAGAGGTATAAATGAATGTGAATTTATATCTCCATGCAGTTGCAGAGCACAGATAGCTGATATTTTCCTCCGGGCTCAATTCATCCGAGGTATACACAACAACAGCATCCGTGAACAACTTCAGTCAGGTACGTGCAAGTTCGATGAAATTTTTTCAAAAGCTTTAGCGCTTAAAGCTGCTAAAATGGACGCCAGGGAATTAGCGCACGGTACACAAAATGTATCGAATTCAACAGATATCAACAAAATCACTTTCAAAAAGAAGTCTAAGCCTTTAAAGTCACAATCAAAATCGCGTTCTTCTCCAAAATCTTCTACAATTAATTATGCAGAATTGGGCATGGCTTGGCTTATGTCTGCGGTGTGGTAAAAATAACCACTTTGCAAAAGAATGCCGTACAAACAAAGCGAAATTACAGTGCAAGGCCTGTCATAAAAATGGGCATGTAGCAAAAGTTTGCATAACCACTCTATTGGCGAATAGGCCTGTTGCCGGTCACTACGAAAATAAGACAAATCAAATTCAAAGTGAAGATTCACAGTACGGAATCTATAAAGTTGTGGACGCCTTCTGCAACGATTATACAAAGGCGAGTTCTGAGCGCTACTATGCCAAAATTGTAGTTGAGGGTAAGCCAATTAAATTCGAAGTAGACTCTGGATCCGCTTATTCGTTTTTACCCAGAAGTCAATTCAGTGAATTAAAATTATCGCAAAAACTAATTCCAATAAACATCGTTTTTCGCTCTTACACGCAAGATACGTTTGTTCCAGATGGTAAAATACGAGTTCACGTACAATTTAACGAAATGGCAATTACTGATGATTTATACGCCGTCCCAGATAGGTGTTCAGCAATTTTAGGTAGAACTTGGATAAGACGCCTAAAAATTAATCTCAACGAACTCGATGGAACAAATTGTAACATAGTAACAACCACATTTGACACCAAAGCTGCAACGGTACAAGATCTTACATCAAAATTTCCAAGTGTTTTTGAAGAGAAAATCGGGTGCATACCAAACTACAAGGTGTCGCTAAAATTGAGAGAGGGGGCTACTCCAGTTTATACTAAAGATCGTCAAATTCCATATGCATTATTAGATCGCCTTGATAAGGAGTTAGATGAATTAGAGAAAGCGAATATAATTACAAAAACGAACAACAGTGATTGGGGATCGCCGCTAGTGGTTATTCCGAAACCAGATGGAATCGTGCGATTGTGCGTCGATTATAAAGTCGGAGTAAATCGAACGCTAGTAGACGCCCATTACCCTATAAGAAGAATTGATCAAATTTTCAATAATCTGAGGGACTCGAAATACTTTTGTCGACTTGATTTATACAAGGCATACTTACATGTGCCAGTTGATGAAGAATCAAGCCAGATTCAAACTATTTCCACGCACAAAGGAACTTACCTAATGAATCGGCTTTCATTTGGAATAAAAACAGCACCAGCAGAATTCAATAGAATCATTGACCAAATTTTACGCGATGTTCCCAACACTGAATCCTATTTTGACGACATCGTCGTACATGGGAAATCTATGGTAAAGTGCAAGGCCAACCTGGAAGCATGCTTAAATCAGCTTGATAAATATGATCTACACTTAAATATTGCAAAATGTAAGTTGTTTGAAACAAAAATTGAATTCCTAGGGCATACAATTCAGTATAATAAAGTGCAAAAATCTACTGAAAAGGTCAAAGCAATTTTAGAAATGCCAACACCCGAGTGCACGGATGATGTTCGACGTTTCTTAGGTATGGTGACATACTATGCAAGATTCATACCAAATAATTCAACAATCACTACACCCCTACGTCAATTATTGAAAAAAATTCACGTTTTCAATGGTCAAATAAATGTCAAAAAGCTTTTGACACATTAAAAGAAGAAATTGCCAGCGATAGAGTTCTTATGCCGTTCAACCCAAAATTAGAAGTTCAACTTGCATGCGACGCTAGTCCTACAGGGATAGCGGGAGTTTTATCACATATCATTAAGGGCGAAGAAAAGCCTATAGCATACACATCCAGATCGCTTACCCCAGCGGAGCAAAATTATTCACAGCTAGACCGAGAGGCTTTAGCAATAGTTTTTGCCATACAACATTTTCACGAATACCTTTTCGGGAGATCATTCAAGCTCGTAACTGATAATCAGCCATTGTCCAGAATTTTTCATCAAAATTCAAAATTACCACAAATGACTTCTGCGCGTCTTCAGCGTTATG
>NW_016182726.1:0-5800 GCF_001687245.7 Rhagoletis zephyria | reverse complement strand
ATTTGTAGCCCAATCAATTTTTTTATAATAATGTGCAAGATTTAAGTAGATAGGAATTATTGTTGATTTTTAGTATTTTTTTTCCACGCAGTCTCTTCCATATAAGAAATTTTTTTCGAAAATACTTTATATGGAAAAAATGCAAAACACTTTCAACAAAAAAATTCTCAAAAATCAACGCGATTTTCGACTAACTCCTTACTTGCATTTTTTCACTAGAACTTAATGGGCTGCAAAACTGATACTCAAAAAAATTCTCAAAAATCTGATTAAAAAGTTGAAAATTTTGATGAAAATTTGCTGAATTTTCGCGAGTATCGCACAAAGCTTAGGAATTATATTTTTGTGTTTTTTGTTGTTGAATAAACCATATTTTTATACGAAATTGGCAAAAAAATATTAGAATAAAAATTGTTGCATATATTATGAAAAATTTGCAGTGCCAATACTTTGTTCGGGCGGTGTATAAGTAGATTATCCTCATTTTCGTTCTTAACTCCCTAATCTGTAATTAGAAAACGAGATTAGCCATCATAGAGATATTTATAACCATTGAGGCAAATCAATCAAATTATGATTGTGTGAAAGATTTGTGGGCTTTCCACCTATATCGGCTCTCAATGGTGGTGCAGAGATTTAGGCCATTGACACGTTTTATTCCTACAACACTGCATACTGAAAATCTTTCTAAGAAATCTAATTAAAAAGCTGGAATTTTTTCTTGATTTTTTTTTTAATATTGCACAAAGTTTGATATATTTATAATTGCTTGCTAAAGAATATTTAAAAAAATAACTAAAATTAAATAACAAAAAAAAAATCTTGTCGTGCGCTATAATTTTGACACGGAGTGTAAGTCAGTTTTCATTAATTTTCGATTTTAATCGAAAAGACCGGTTAATCTGTTAATTTCTTACGATTAAGTGCAATTATTAATCGAATGCTTTCGATTAATCGATTATTAAATTTTGTTTGCTATCACTAGCCATGACATTTCTTTAAAGAATCAGTTTTTTAAACCAATTCAATTACCCACCATTTGAATATCAAAAATCGAAAGTTTTATTAAAAACGTACATACCTCAAACATAATCGTGTTCACTTCATCCATCACATCCTTCTCCGTCCATTCAATATTTGGATTTTTTGTCATCTCCACCATAGCATCCAGCAAAGCCAAACGACGCTTAGCACCTGTACGAAACAAAACAAAACAACAAATGATAGCAATTAGTTACACTTTCCGCTTTCCTCTTCATCATTTTTATACTACATTACTTTTCTAAAGGAAATCTCATAATCCCTAATCGATCTTACCCACATCCCGCTCTTCGTCGATTATATCCAAATCGTCGCGCAGTCCTTCCGCTTTCTTGCCAGCCTTCTCATTCAACGCATCCTGTTGATCCAACACGCTATCTGTTTCCAAATTGAAATTTGCACGCCGCTGCGCGACCACATTCCTTGTTAGATTCAAGATTATATTCATCATATTATCACACTTCTGCCGCAATTTCGTCCACCGATAAATAGGATCGAAATGATAATGTGGCTTGGTCTGACGCTTTTGTATGATGTCGCACATTTCAACCACCGCATCTGCATAGCGCACACACTCCTTGCCTTCGGGTAATTTTTTCATGCCCATCGCTGTGCTAAGTAAAATTTCAACCGTCGTCTGACTCATATGCGAATGTACATCGAACTCTTGACCCAGTAATTTCGCTTCCAGCCGATTAGCAACATTTTGTGAGTGTTTTACGAAAGTCGGTACGAAACTCTTTAGAATGCTCTGATGAAAAGTGGGAGCAATCATTTTGCGATGATGACGCCAATGATCGCCTTTGCTAATGAGTAGACCGTCACCAAACCAAGGCTGGAAGAATTTATACTCCACCGATTTCTCCAAGTGTACGGAGCTATTCAGAATAATTTCAACATCAGCTGGATTTGTTAAGAAGACAAGCCTGATGTTAAAGAAGCAGCCACTAATTGTTTCCCCATACTGTTTCATGTAGACTAAAGCTTTTTGCACCAACTCTAAATAAAAACAAACAATTAATAAATATGTATCGAGAGTTTTTCAAATAGCTAACACTCACCAGTAGGGGTTACACCTACAAGCAAATGAGCATTCCCAATTACGGGCAAGATTGGCGGGCCGGGTATAGTCCTTAGCTTCTTGAATGCATCTGTATTACGATACCAGATATCGTATAATGTTATAGCCAATACCGCGCCTATTAAACTGATGTATAAAGGACTCGACAGGAGACTCTGCTTTGCCAAATCAACATGTTGTGGTGGTGTTGTTGTTGTATTTAGTAAATCCGCCGTGTCCATGGCTACTGCACTTCTAGCACTACTTCATCAAACTGCTGGCCTATTCTAAGTGCAACTGAAATTTTAATGCAAGCTCATTGCTTGGTCTCGTAATAATCGGAATGCATAATGATCAATGCAAAATGTCTACGTGCATATGTACATGCATATGTACATACTATATAGCATATACTTAAATAGCTTAGCGAACTCCACTGAACCTTAAAGTGAACGTTTTATATGTAGTCAGTCTACGATAAACACAAGTAATGCACATCAAGCTCCCGTTTTTCGCAAAACCTCGCTATGCAAACACACAATGCACTTCTGGTGTTATATGCACTTGTGGTGTACATATGTATGCATGTATGCATTTACATTCTTTGCATAAGTAGTCTGAATGACGCATTTGCTTGGGCACACGTTTCAGAAAAAATTCAGGTACTATAATTGCGCCACTTGTTAGAAGTGCTACATTAGCAAGAAGTTCTCGAACTAATTACGATATTTCATGACCTGTCCGATACAGTAAAAGAGGATTAAGCCTCGGATTCCCGACAGGATCCCTAGGGTGCTAAAATGCGTCTTCGATGATGCGGTATTTTAACCGTAGAACACATAACCAAAAAAGGAACAGTCCAGCGCTTTCGTCTGGGTCTGCAGGCTGTATTGGAGACAAAGCCGCTAAATTTAAACGTGGAATACGTGGTATGGTTAAGGGCACATCCAAGTAAAAAACGAAAGCACACACTATGAAAAACATATCGATAACAAAAGTAATAATAATACTGATTACAAAATCGACAAAAATATCGATAATAAAATCGATAAAAATATCGATAACAAAATCGATAAAAATATCGATAACAAAATCGATAAAAATATAGACTACAAAATCTATAAAACAATCGATTACAGAATCGATAACAAAATCGATAAAAAATATCTTTATTATATCGATAAGTTCCGAAACTATCGTTAGAAAAATCAATAACATTATCGATAAAAATTTCGATAACAAAATCGATAATAAATATCGATAACAAAACCGATAAAATATCGATTATTAAATCGATAAGTCCCAAAAATTCCGAAAATCTCTAAAATCCCGAAATAGTCACCAGATTGAGTCTCTGTCTAAATTCTTTTCTCTATAATTACCTTTATTTTAACTTGTCTTCCTCTATCTTCATCTTTGCTTTTATCGGTATTCCTCTTTATATTTATATTTGTTTTTACCTTTATGTTTATCATATTCTTCATCTACATATCCGTCTTCACCTTTGCCTTTTATAAATATTGCGCCATCTGTTATTCAAAAGCCGAAATACCTACACACACATACTTTTTCTCTCCTTCTCTCGCTTCAAATGCACGCGTTTGCAAAATGATGATGAAGTGATTTTGTATGGAAACTTATTTATGCCCATATATTTGAATCAAATAAACATACTTACAAGATATCAACCAATAATTCTCATATACCAAACGAAAGAAAATCTCGAGGTTTTGATTAAAGAAAACAAAAACATTTGAGCGGTTTTCGAGCATTTTGGATCACTTTGAATCGAATTGTAGCGAAACGGTCGTCGACTAAGGCGAATGACAGTATTCTGCGACGGGGTCTCACTCGTTGTCTTTTATTCGTCTGCCATGGTCATCAGGAAAGAAGAGGTTCTCATCCGAGGCTGGGTCCAAAGCCCACCGCACAACCCATTGCGGGCGGTGTGACTTCTCAAATTAGCTCGCTTCCCAATGGGTGTGTGTGGAAGTGTGGAAGTCGTTAACTGCAAGAACCGGAAGCAGAATTATAATTTTTTGCCACTGCGTGGTGAACGGTGATCAAAAGCTGCGAGTAGCTGAACATTTGTGCTTATTGTACGTGCAAAAAATAAAACGTAAAAAATGCTAAAAGCATCTAGCGTCTGCAAAAAAAAAGCAAACAACCAATGTGCCTGGAACACAATGTGCCTTCTAGGGTTAAAACGGTTCGACCTAACCGACGCCGCAGCACACAGTGGTTCAAAACTGGAATTTAATGTTCATAATTCACTGCAGCCTTCATTTATCAACCAATTTGATTAATTTTTTTTTTTTTAACGAAAGCTTTTAGAATTTGCAAGACACCAGTTGAGCCCGATTTTGTAACTCTCATTTCCTTGTGTTTATTAAATTTTTTTGTACAAAGTGCAGAAAAAATAGTAATTTTAAAGAAAATCGATTCTCCTGTTCCAGTTAATAAATGTTACATAATAAAAAGCAGTTAAAAAAAGTTGTAGGGTTTCACCAAAACAAAATCTTAAAAAAAAAAATTCACCAAAATTAAACTTTTTCAGTTTTAAGAAAAATTTTGGGTATGCAGTTTTATAGATCGGCGAGTTTTAGTATAACAAATAGCAAGTTGCAAATGGCTAAGGTTGCATTTCACCAGCTTCATTTAAGTGAAAAATATTTTGATTTTCGAATTTTTGCATTCACCTATCAATTTTAATTTGTTTTTAAATTTGATTTAAGTGACCTGTGCCTTTCACTTAAATAAAAATTAAATCAGAAAACCACACTCAGAGATGTTACACGTTTATCAGCTGATCAATATAAATACACACACCACAATATTGTATATCAGCTTCTTACTTGTATACCAACCCTGCTTTTTCTACCACATTTAGCCTGGTGCTGCCATACTTTTACTCGCTTAAATAAAGAGCTTATTGAAACTGAAAAAAATTTAGAATTAAATAAAAAATTAAATTCCACTTAAATGAGTTTGGTGAAACGCGGCCTAGTGATTTTTAATAATATTTTTTTTCGCAAACTTCTCGAGCACATCTGCACGTTGCGTAGTTTATATTCTTATAAAATACATAAATTATTAAAAATCAATGCGAACTCTTAGCCAATTGAAACTTGCTATTTATTACACTAAATTTTCATGATCTATTAAGTACCCAAAATTTTTCTAAGGACTAAACGAAAAGTGTTAATTTTGGTGACTTTTTTTTTAAAGACTTGAAATTTTCTTGAAATATTTTTTTTTTTTCGTTTTGGAGGAATCCTACAATTGGCGCATTATTGATCGGGTACAGTGCTTCCAGCTTTTGAAACCCCTTTTTTTAATAAATAACTAAATTTAAACAATGTAACTAATTTTCGAATATACGTGAGCTTTTCCCCTTCAAAATGAAATATCAATCATTAAATTTGATAAAATATTAAAAGAGATATCGTTCGTATCGAGACGGAGAAATACTTTTTAGGAATAAGTACATAATATGTAGATATATAGATGGCTATCAAATGGTTGGTATCGGCGAAAAGATGCTTCATAGCTATATTTTTAAGAGGGTTTCCACCTCTTTGAAACATGGAATTTAATTAAATTATGCACAGGTAATATTAAATATTAAAATATTTTTCTAAAACGGTTATTTGTCGACGAGGAGAAGGTTTATAGTTATATTTTGAGAAGGGTGGCCAT